>NW_025746119.1:0-165382 GCF_021184085.1 Oncorhynchus gorbuscha
ACCTTGATCTCCCATGTCAACGTTTGACCCCTGACCTGTGTGAGTCCGGAGGCCTTGAGCAGCTCCTGTGGTGAGCGTGTGCCGTACAGGCTGAGGGAGCGCAGCAGCAGCATCCTACTGTACACCTTGTTCCGCACCTGTCAATCAAACCACACAGACCATTCCAACATGAGGGGGTCTGTTCAAAAGTGTGAAATCTTTCAGAATGCTCAGATCAAAATATATTATGTAGAACATATATGATGGCCTGTCATGTAGAATAGGGAAAAAGCAGATCCCAGAACTGACCTCTTTCTTAAAGTTGAGGAAGTAGTTGGTCTGGTCTATGAGGAAGATCTCCAGGGCCGAGCGGCGGAGGTTGTACCTTCGCAGGTGGATCTCCCGGATCTGAGATAGAGGCCACTTAAAGTCCTGACCCACACCTGGAAGGACAGGGGTTGGTTATGTATAATACATAAGGCCAGGAGTTTGACCTAACTAGGGACTTGACCATGGCAAAACCCCAGGCCCGAATCCTGCAACCCTACGCTTGTTATTACATTATATGATGTGTGTATTGCATGTGGGAGAAGTTGCACCTCTATGTTTAAGACAACTAGTCATCTTTAACAGTGTGGCATGTATTCATTGTACATGTGTAGCTGTTACAGACTAGACATCTGTCTAAGACAACACAATGAGTCTTTAACAGTGTAGTATGTATATATTGTACATGTCTAGTCATAACCCATCCATAACCTCTGGTTTATCAACTCCTGCTCCACTCACTCACTCTCCTTCAGCCTTCCTTACTCTCTCCTTCTTACTAACAGCATCTCTTCCCTCTAACCCCACTATTTCATCCCTTCTTCCTCCCCTCCCTCTTTCAGAGAACCCTTCCTACGATCTTCCTCTCTCCTCTCCTCCACCCTCCTCCTTCTCTGTGCTGCTGTCATAGAAGTAGATGTGCTGGTGCAGAGCTCCAGACGCCCAGGGCTGACATCCACCTGGGTGACCCAGCTCTTCAGTCCTCCCACAGAACCAGCTTCTCCTTCTGGCCTGCCTCCCTCCCATCCCCCCCTGGAAAGAGAGATCGCAAGACAGCGAGGAGAGAGGCGAGAGACAGATAGGTGACCAAGTCCATTCACATTTTGTAGTCAAAGCCACCCAACAGTCCACGACAGACACAACACACAACAATAGTAGACAACGTTGAGAGTGTACTGGACGTGTTGTTGTCGCTGCGGGTCGTCTTCAGGCAGCTCCCAGAATGTCATCCTCCAGGTCGCTTACCTTCACCTGCTTGACCGCCTCCAGCAGTAAGGACTCAGATGTCACCTTCTGCTGCTGGACACCTGAGAGGACAAAGGGAGAGGAAGGAGGAGAAGGTGGAAGAGGGCGGAAGCAAGAGAACAAAGAGGAGGAGGAAGGTGAGGCAGAGGAGAAGGAAGGAGCAAGAGGACAAAGAAGATGAAGATAAACAGGAACAAGAGGCAGAGGACAAGAAGATGAAGAGGAAGAGAAACAATAGGCGGACGACAAAGATGAAGAGGAAGAGAAACAGGAACAAGAGGCAGACGACAAAGAAGATGAAGAGAAACAGGAAGAGGAGAAGGGTCCATGTCTGCAGCTAACATTATGTTTATTCAGACTTCAGTGATGCCTTTGTCAAGGGAACCAGTGAAGCTGCCTCTCTTACCCAGGTTGTCCCTGAGAGCGCTGGCCTGCGGTGGTCCTCATAGTTGTAGTTGGGCACCAGTTTGAGTCTCATGCGGAATAATTCTCGCTGGACACTCGCCAGTGCATCTCAATCTGCTGCCTGAGAAAACAACAGACAGGAGAACGTCAACCAAGTTGCATGAACTGAAGAACAACTGAACGCAAGAGAGACACCCAGAAACTCTTCTAGGAGTTTTCCTAGCAACTGTGCTTCTGCCACTGCATTGATGGCTCTTTGGGGGTTTTAGGAGGGGTGTCTGTAAAGCACTTTGTGATAAACTGCATTGATGGCTCTTTGGGGGGTTTTAGGAGGGGTGTCTGTAAAGCACTTTGTGATAAACTACATTGATTGATTGACTGGAGGACAGTGGACAACAGTTCTTTGGCTGATCATGTGTTTGCCGTGGTGTTGAAGTAATTACCAATGAAGTCCTATAATCATGTATAATACTGTATATCTACATATCGTGTGTGTGTGTGGCGTTACCTGTCTGGGGGCCTCTCTCACACACCAGGCTGCGGCGTGCTCCTCTCCACTGCCTGAGGAAGGCGCTGTGCTGGCTGTAAAGCTGCTTCAGCATGCTGTTATTCGCAGGTTCTCCTGCCGGCCACGCCGAGAGAAGGGCTCCACAAACTGCTCCTGAGGGACGGCGGGATGAGGAACGGGGAGTCAGTGTGTTCTGGTGTGGAGAACCACACAAGGCAATATGCTATGTGTTACTGTGGCCTGACATTTCATTTCCATGTTACAGCAGTATTATGGACAGCTCAATAGGAAGTGGACCTTACTCGGATCTGTCTGTCTGTGTCTGTCTGTCTGTCTGTCTGTCTGTCTGTCTGTCTGTCTGTCTGTCTGTCTGTCTGTCTGTCTGTCTGTCTGTCTGTGTCTGTCTGTCTGTGTCTGTCTGTGTCTGTCTGTCTGTGTCTGTCTGTGTCTGTCTGTCTGTGTCTGTGTCTGTCTGTCTGTGTCTGTCTGTCTGTGTCTGTCTGTCTGTGTCTGTCTGTCTGTGTCTGTCTGTCTGTGTCTGTCTGTCTGTGTCTGTCTGTCTGTGTCTGTCTGTCTGTGTCTGTCTGTCTGTGTCTGTCTGTGTCTGTCTGTCTGTCTGTCTGTGTCTGTCTGTCTGTCTGTGTCTGTCTGTGTCTGTGTCTGTCTGTCTGTCTGTGTCTGTCTGTCTGTCTGTCTGTCTGTCTGTCTGTCTGTCTGTCTGTCTGTCTGTCTGTGTCTGTCTGTCTGTGTCTGTCTGTCTGTGTCTGTCTGTCTGTGTCTGTCTGTCTGTGTCTGTCTGTCTGTGTCTGTCTGTCTGTGTCTGTCTGTCTGTGTCTGTCTGTCTGTGTCTGTCTGTCTGTGTCTGTCTGTCTGTGTCTGTCTGTCTGTGTCTGTCTGTCTGTGTCTGTCTGTGTCTGTCTGTCTGCTGTCTGTCTGTGTCTGTCTGTGTCTGTGTGTGTCTGTGTCTGTGTGTGTCTGTGTGTGTCTGTGTGTGTCTGTGTGTGTCTGTGTGTGGTGTGTGTGTGCGTGGTGTGTCTGTGTGCATGTCTGTGTGCATGTCTGTGTGCGTGCGTGTGTGCGTGCGTGCGTCTGTGTGTCTGTGTGTGTGTTTGTGTTTGTGTGTGTGTGTCTGTGTGTGTGTGTGTGTGTGTGTGTGTGTGTGTCTGTGTGTGTGTGTGTGTCTATGTGGTGTGTATGACCTGGAAGCGTAGCTTGCTCTCTCCCCTCTCCCTCTCTCTCTTGTGCAGGTTGACCATGAAGCTTTCATAGCACTCCTTCCAGAACAGAGCCATGGTCTCGTGACCCTGGCTAAACGTCTCGATCTCATACTGCTTCATGTAGGGGATGATCTGAGGACAGAGAGAGAACCAATTCAACTACTTCTTTTGTTCATCTCAGGCTCGCTCCCTCAGCACCGGAGATTGATGTATTTTCTCATCTTTAAGGTTAATCTTCAAGTTTCCCAACAGGTTTCCTGCTGCTCTTCAGGAGTTGAATGACTTAGCAATGATTTAGTAAGGCATTGAACCAGCTCCTCACGTATTTGTCGAGGTAGACCCTCCACTCGGGGGAGTTGCAGTAGAGCTGGAAGTCCTCGAAGAAGGAGGGGCTGCCGTTGGTGTCAGGCAGCTGGGGGAGGTGCAGCTCCATGTACAGCAGCTTGTTCACCTGCAGACACAACAAGATATTACAAGAGATTAGAAAATAATGCAAAGTGTTGTGAGGTATTGACATACTACAGACTAGTGGCTAGTAATCCTGGACTACAAAGCAGATTCAAAAAGAGAATCCACTGAAATCTCTCTTTAGTCCAGGACTATGTTTAATCTCTGTCCCAGACACCGACCCTTGGTGTGACAAATGTTTTGTCTATGTGCCAAGGTTTTGCCGTTATTTAAGAAAACAGTCAGCAAGTCTCTTTGATACGGATTCTACTTCATTGTGACTGTTCATCAAGCATTTCGTGTGTGTGCCTGTGCGTGTGGGTGAGTGTGCCTGCGCGTGGATGGGTGAGTGTGCCTGCGCGTGGATGGGTGAGTGTGCCTGCGCGTGGATGGGTGAGTGTGCCTGCGCGTGGATGGGTGAGTGTGCCTGCGCGCGTGGATGTGAGTGTGCCTGCGCGTGGATGCCTGTGAGTGTGCCTGCGCGTGAGTGTGCCTGCGCGTGAGTGTGCCTGCGCGTGAGTGGGTGAGTGTGCCTGCGCGTGAGTGTGTGAGTGTGCCTGCGCGTGAGTGTGCCTGCGCGTGAGTGTGCCTGCGCGTGAGTGTGCCTGCGCGTGAGTGTGCCTGCGCGTGAGTGTGCCTGCGCGTGAGTGTGCCTGCGCGTGAGTGTGCCTGCGCGTGAGTGTGCCTGCGCGTGAGTGTGCCTGCGCGTGAGTGTGCCTGCGCGTGAGTGTGCCTGCGCGTGAGTGTGCCTGCGCGTGAGTGTGCCTGCGCGTGAGTGTGCCTGCGCGTGAGTGTGCCTGCGCGTGAGTGTGCCTGCGCGTGAGTGTGCCTGCGCGTGAGTGTGCCTGCGCGTGAGTGTGCCTGCGCGTGAGTGTGCCTGCGCGTGAGTGTGCCTGCGCGTGAGTGTGCCTGCGCGTGAGTGTGCCTGCGCGTGAGTGTGCCTGCGCGTGAGTGTGCCTGCGCGTGAGTGTGCCTGCGCGTGAGTGTGCCTGCGCGTGAGTGTGCCTGCGCGTGGAGTGTGCCTGCGCGTGAGTGTGCCTGCGCGTGAGTGTGCCTGCGCGTGAGTGTGCCTGCGCGTGAGTGTGCCTGCGCGTGAGTGTGCCTGCGCGTGAGTGTGCCTGCGCGTGGTGTGCCTGCGCGTGAGTGTGCCTGCGCGTGAGTGTGCCTGCGCGTGAGTGTGCCTGCGCGTGAGTGTGCCTGCGCGTGAGTGTGCCTGCGCGTGAGTGTGCCTGCGCGTGAGTGTGCCTGCGCGTGAGTGTGCCTGCGCGTGAGTGTGCCTGCGCGTGAGTGTGCCTGCGCGTGAGTGTGCCTGCGCGTGAGTGTGCCTGCGCGTGAGTGTGCCTGCGCGTGAGTGTGCCTGCGCGTGAGTGTGCCTGCGCGTGAGTGTGCCTGCGCGTGAGTGTGCCTGCGCGTGAGTGTGCCTGCGCGTGAGTGTGCCTGCGCGTGAGTGTGCCTGCGCGTGAGTGTGCCTGCGCGTGAGTGTGCCTGCGCGTGAGTGTGCCTGCGCGTGAGTGTGCCTGCGCGTGAGTGTGCCTGCGCGTGAGTGTGCCTGCGCGTGGGCGTGGAGTGTGCCTGCGCGTGAGTGTGCCTGCGCGTGAGTGCGTGAGTGTGCCTGCGCGTGAGTGTGTGAGTGTGCCTGCGCGTGAGTGTGTGAGTGTGCCTGCGCGTGAGTGTGTGAGTGTGCCTGCGCGTGAGTGTGTGAGTGTGCCTGCGCGTGAGTGCGTGAGTGTGCCTGCGCGTGAGTGTGTGAGTGTGCCTGCGCGTGATGCGTGAGTGTGTGAGTGTGCCTGCGCGTGAGTGTGTGAGTGTGCCTGCGCGTGAGTGTGTGAGTGTGCCTGCGCGTGATGGGTGTGAGTGTGCCTGCGCGTGAGTGTGTGAGTGTGCCTGCGCGTGAGTGTGCCTGCGCGTGAGTGTGTGAGTGTGCCTGCGCGTGAGTGTGTGAGTGTGCCTGCGCGCGTGAGTGTGCGCGTGAGTGTGTGAGTGTGCCTGCGCGTGAGTGTGTGAGTGTGCCTGCGCGTGAGTGTGTGAGTGTGCCTGCGCGTGAGTGTGTGAGTGTGCCTGCGCGTGAGTGTGTGAGTGTGCCTGCGCGTGAGTGTGTGAGTGTGCCTGCGCGTGAGTGTGTGAGTGTGCCTGCGCGTGAGTGTGTGCGTGTGCCTGCGCGTGAGTGTGTGAGTGTGCCTGCGCGTGAGTGTGTGAGTGTGCCTGCGCGTGAGTGTGTGAGTGTGCCTGCGCGTGAGTGTGTGAGTGTGCCTGCGCGTGAGTGTGTGAGTGTGCCTGCGCGTGAGTGTGTGAGTGTGCCTGCGCGTGAGTGTGTGAGTGTGCCTGCGCGTGAGTGTGGAGTGTGCCTGCGCGTGAGTGTGTGAGTGTGCCTGCGCGTGAGTGTGTGAGTGTGCCTGCGCGTGAGTGTGTGAGTGTGCCTGCGCGTGAGTGTGTGAGTGTGCCTGCGCGTGAGTGTGTGAGTGTGCCTGCGCGTGAGTGTGTGAGTGTGCCTGCGCGTGAGTGTGTGAGTGTGCCTGCGCGTGAGTGTGTGAGTGTGCCTGCGCGTGAGTGTGTGGAGTGTGCCTGCGCGTGAGTGTGTGAGTGTGCCTGCGCGTGAGTGTGTGAGTGTGCCTGCGCGTGAGTGTGTGAGTGTGCCTGCGCGTGAGTGTGTGAGTGTGCCTGCGCGTGAGTGTGTGAGTGTGCCTGCGCGTGAGTGTGTGAGTGTGCCTGCGCGTGAGTGTGTGAGTGTGCCTGCGCGTGAGTGTGTGAGTGTGCCTGCGCGTGAGTGTGTGAGTGTGCCTGCGCGTGAGTGTGTGAGTGTGCCTGCGCGTGAGTGTGTGAGTGTGCCTGCGCGTGAGTGTGTGAGTGTGCCTGCGCGTGAGTGTGTGAGTGTGCCTGCGCGTGAGTGTGTGAGTGTGCCTGCGCGTGAGTGTGTGAGTGTGCCTGCGCGTGAGTGTGTGAGTGTGCCTGCGCGTGAGTGTGTGAGTGTGCCTGCGCGTGAGTGTGTGAGTGTGCCTGCGCGTGAGTGTGTGAGTGTGCCTGCGCGTGAGTGTGTGAGTGTGCCTGCGCGTGAGTGTGTGAGTGTGCCTGCGCGTGAGTGTGTGAGTGTGCCTGCGCGTGAGTGTGGAGTGTGCCTGCGCGTGAGTGTGTGAGTGTGCCTGCGCGTGAGTGTGTGAGTGTGCCTGCGCGTGAGTGTGTGAGTGTGCCTGCGCGTGAGTGTGTGAGTGTGCCTGCGCGTGAGTGTGTGAGTGTGCCTGCGCGTGAGTGTGTGAGTGTGCCTGCGCGTGAGTGTGTGAGTGTGCCTGCGCGTGAGTGTGTGAGTGTGCCTGCGCGTGAGTGTGTGAGTGTGCCTGCGCGTGAGTGTGTGAGTGTGCCTGCGCGTGAGTGTGTGAGTGTGCCTGCGCGTGAGTGTGTGAGTGTGCCTGCGCGTGAGTGTGTGAGTGTGCCTGCGCGTGAGTGTGTGAGTGTGCCTGCGCGTGAGTGTGAGTGTGTGTGAGTGTGCCTGCGCGTGAGTGTGTGAGTGTGCCTGCGCGTGAGTGTGTGAGTGTGCCTGCGCGTGAGTGTGTGAGTGTGCCTGCGCGTGAGTGTGCCTGCGCGTGAGTGTGTGTGTGTCTGCGCGTGAGTGTGTGTGTGTGCCTGCGCGTGAGTGTGTGTGTGTGCCTGCGCGTGAGTGTGTGTGTGTGCCTGCGCGTGAGTGTGTACCTTGGAGAGCAGCGTGCGGAGCAGGGGCACCAGGCACATATAGGTCTCCTCCGTCTGCCCCCCTACAGAGCGCCTCAGGATGCCCTCCACCTTGCCCAGCAGGTAACACGCCTCGTCCTGAGTCTCCACGCTCTTGGTCTGCAGGATGCCGTTCAGCTTGGCTGTAGCCAAGGCACAAACCTGGCAGGAGAGGAGATCACTTACATACATGGCTTATCTGGAGGTGATAAAACATTCATATAAAGACAAGCATTCTGAATAAGATGTGACACCTGGTAGTGGGGGGGCGTGATAGAGGGTTAAAGTGCCTTCTATGAGACTTAGTGTGAGGCAGGTCGTCCTCAAGGGAGACTAAGCTGAAAAGGTTTGAGTACCACCGGTAGACTGAAAGTAGAGGTATGAAGTGTACAGTTTAACCCACTAACTGTAAGTTCCACTGGAAAAGAGCATCTGCTAAATTACTCAAATGTAAATGTAAAGAGTGTGTATATGTATGTGACACTGGGCAGCTTCTCACCTGGGGTCTTCCTGGGCCATGAAGCCCAGCAGAAGCCTCAGGCCCACCTGAGACAGCTGCAGCCACTGGGCCCCTGACGAGTACCACACCATGAGACTGTCCATCAGAGTCACTGTCTCCTCCAGGACCTAGAAGAAAACAATCATTGAATCAAATCACCTCTAACATGGCTTGTGTTACTCAATTGGGTTTATAATTATTTAACAAGGCCTCATTGTGGATTGCAGTCACTCTTTGGCCATAGACTGCTTTCAATGTAACAAATGTCTGAACTATCACTTCACAATGGTATGACATTCACACATACTGCCAAAGATGTCACTACTCCTAATAACAATACCTTCTCTGTCCACAGGGTGGGGTTGACCAGGCCCTCAGCCTGCAGGAAGTCCTGCACAACGTGGAGCAGCCGCACAGCGTTCTCGGTGTGCTGGGGCAACATGGCCGCCGTGGCCTCCCGGTTGTCAGTCACAGCCCACTCCAGCATCCTCTCCATCAGACTGGGTGAGAGGGACGGAGGGGTGGGAGATGGGGATAGAAAGAGAGGAAAGAAGGATAACAGAGGAGTGGAGGAAATTAAGAGAGAGAGACAAACAAAATGTGAACCAGACAACTACAGTCGTCACGTCACCCTGCAGGCTGGTTCCTACTCCTCACGTCACCCTGCAGGCTGGTTCCTACTCCTCACGTCACCCTGCAGGCTGGTTCCTACTCCTCACGTCACCCTGCAGGCTGGTTCCTACTCCTCACGTCACCCTGCAGGCTGGTTCCTACTCCTCACGTCACCCTGCAGGCTGGTTCCTACTCCTCACGTCACCCTGCAGGCTGGTTCCTACTCCTCACTACGGTCGTCAAGTCACCCTGCATGCTGGTTCCTACTCCTCACGTCACCCTGCGTGCTGGTTCCTACTCCTCACGTCACCCTGCAGGCTGGTTCCTACTCCTCACTACAGTCGTCAAGTCACCCTGCATGCTGGTTCCTACTCCTCACTACAGTCGTCAAGTCACCCTGCATGCTGGTTCCTACTCCTCACTACAGTCGTCAAGTCACCCTGCAGGCTGGTTCCTACTCCTCCTCAATAATTTTTTGTAACAAAATGGGTCTTTTTAAACTAATATCTTTGTGAGACTGAACCTTTTTAATTGAATGTAATTTCTCGTGTTTGTTGTCTACATGGAACTGTGCATTCTGCATATTTTCAGTCTTGTCAACTGAGAATGAAATAAATCAAATGTAAGAAATGCCAGTGTGTCCACCTGAGCTTGATGTGGTCCACAGGCAGCAGCAGCTCGTTGGTAGTGCCCAGCTTGGTGAGGGCAGAGAACACCTGCCCCCGCTCCAGCCAGGCGGCATCGTCCGAGCCCTCCACGCCTCGCCACATTACGCACAGCACGATCTCCAGCAGCATGCGAGACAGCTCCTCCTCCGTCCGCTAGGGGCAGACAGAGAGGAGGGAGTCAGTGAGTCACATCCAGGTCCAGATAGACAAACACAGAGGGTGGTCCCTCCCACCCCAGCCTCCATGGTGTGGTTTGACCCCCCCATGCCTGGCCCTACTGACGTCAGTCCCATGGGAGAATCTCAATTGCATTACCTTGACTCCTCGTGTCCTCTCTCCCCACCCCATTCTGAAAACCCACCCAAAACATAAGGACTTCTGACTTTCTCATCCAATGGGTTTTGAGAAGGAGACGAGGAGAGAGGACGCGAGGAGTTAAGGAAATGCAAATTGAGATTGTCCCCATCTATAGATGAGAGGGAGAGGTGGCTCCCTAGTGAGGCAGTGCCATTTTATAGCTTTATATTTCTTTATAAGTCTGTGGGGGATCAGAGGACCTGAGGGACATAGGAACACTCTGGCACCACAGTGGAAACCAATAGGGTGGATACAGAAGCTCCCAATAGGGTGGATACAGAAGCCCCCAATAGGGTGGATACAGAAGCCCCCAATAGGGTGGATACAGAAGCACCCAATAGGGTGGATACAGAAGCCCCCAATAGGGTGGATAGCCCCCAGAAGCCCCCAATAGGGTGGATACACAAGCCCCCAATAGGGTGGATACACAAGCCCCCAATAGGGTGGATACACAAGCCCCCAATAGGGTGGATACACAAGCCCCCAATAGGGTGGATAGAGAAGCCCCCAATAGGGTGGATACACAAGCCCCCAATAGGGTGGATACACAAGGGTGGCCCCCAATAGGGTGGATACACAAGCCCCCAATAGGGTGGATACAGAAGCCCCCAATAGGGTGGATAGAGAAGCCCCCAATAGGGTGGATAGAGAAGCCCCCAATAGGGTGGATAGAGAAGCCCCCAATAGGGTGGATAGAGAAGCCCCCAATAGGGTGGATACAGAAGCCCCCAATAGGGTGGATACAGAAGCCCCCAATAGGGTGGATACACAAGCCCCCAATAGGGTGGATAGAGAAGCCCCCAATAGGGTGGATAGAGAAGCCCCCAATAGGGTGGATAGAGAAGCCCCCAATAGGGTGGATAGAGAAGCCCCCAATAGGGTGGATAGAGAAGCCCCCAATAGGGTGGATAGACAAGCCCCCAATAGGGTGGATAGAGAAGCCCCCAATAGGGTGGATAGAGAAGATACACCCCCAATAGGGTAGATACACAAGCCCCCAATAGGGTGGATAGAGAAGCCCCCAATAGGGAAGATACACAAGCCCCCAATAGGGTGGATAGAGAAGCCCCCAATAGGGTGGATAGAGAACCCCACAATAGGGTGAATAGAGAAGCCCCCAATAGGGAAGATACACAAGCCCCCAATAGGGTGAATAGAGAAGCCCCCAATAGGGTGAATAGAGAAGCCCCCAATAGGGTGAATAGAGAAGCCCCCAATAGGGTGAATAGAGAAGCCCCCAATAGGGTGAATAGAGAAGCCCCCAATAGGGTAATCTGGATCCCTACCAGGAATTAGCTTTCAAATATCAAATTTGAGCAGCTGAAGGAAAGGAAGACAATTTATACAATTGATATACAGCCACTCTGACTAGTCAGACTTCCTAGGGCCTTCAGGAAACCACCTAGAGGAAACCACTTTTATCTATTGATATACAGCCACTGTGGCTAGCTACAATGAAGAGGAGAGGGAAACCACTATAGACAGGTCTCTCACCTCAGCGCAGCTGAACGACTCCCCCAATGACACGTTGTCGCTGAACAGGAAGCTGTCCTCTGTGAGGGACGCCGACGAGGCATCTGGGAAGGCCTTGGCTGACGCCTCCAGCGGCGATGGCGTGCTGACCATGCTCCCCGGCGTCTGGTTGCCGCTCTCCCCGCCCTCGTAGGCACTCATGTGGGACAGGTCCAAACTCAACCCCCCTGCTTTCCCTCCCCCAGACGCCCAGGGTTTGAGCAACAGGCCCTCCCCAATCTGACTAACGGGCGTGTCCAGAAGCGAAAGCACATCCCCGTTTTCAAGACTATCCACTGATCTTCTGGAGCTCATGCTGAGGCGGTCTTCATCCACCAGTCTCCCGGCGCTGCCTGCTCGGCCCCTCCTCTCCAGGGGCAGTTCTAGACGGCTGCCGCTGCCCCGGCTGAGGTTGAGGTCCAGGCTGCAGGTGCTGGCAGCGTCGCCCCGCCCCGGGCCGCCCTCACAGGGGCAGCGCAGGAACAGCCTCATCAGGGTCTCCTGCCAGCACAGCTGTCTGGAGATCTCCCGCGCCGCGTCCTGCTGGGACTGGAGGAGCTGGTACAGCTGGAGGGAGAGAGAGCAGTAGTATTACTACCCAAGTATTCATTATTGTTCATTCAACATTACTGACCTGTTTATTATTTATTCAATGAGTATTATGCTTACTTTTATGTTATTTATTTATGTCATCAATGATTGAATCTTTTTTGGGGATGGAGAAAGAACAAGGGATGCAGGGAGGGAAGGAATGATAGTGAGGAGAGAGAAGAGAGGGAGGATAGAGAAGTGGGGGAGGAAGGATAGAGGGGGGGAGGAAGGATAGAGAGGGAGGGGGAGGGAGGGAAGGACAGGATAGAGGGAGGGAGGAGGAAGTGAGGGGAGGAGAGAGGGGAGGAGGAAGGATAGAGAGAGGGGAGAGGGGGAGGGGGAGGAAGGATAGAGAGGGGAGGGAGGAGGAAGGATAGAGAGGGGGAGGAGGAAGGATAGAGGGGGGAGGGAGAGGGGGAGGAAGGATAGAGGGGGAGGGAGGGAGGAAGGATAGGATAGAGAGGGGGGGAGAGGGGGAGGAGGAAGGATAGAGAGGGGAGGGAGGAGGAGGATAGAGAGAGGGGAGGATAGAGAGAGGGGGGAAGGAGAGGGGAGGATAGAGAGGGGAGAAGGATAGAGAGGGGGAGGAAGGATAGAGAGGGGGGACGGGAGAGGGGGACGGGGGGACGGATAGAGGGACGGGGGGACGGATAGAGAGAGGGGGACGGATAGAGAGAGGGGGGAGATATCCCTTAATTTCAAAGTAATTTCATGCATTTCCATTAATGGTTGATGTAGTGATTTAATTATTATGGATATCAACATCTCGTATGTAGGAATATGTCTGTTTCTACCCTGAGAACAGGGTATGTGTGTCGTTTTAATAACTTAGTGTGTGTGCTCTGTTCCCTCACCCTATTGCACACGAGCAGGCGTACGCTGGGCCCGGCCCGGTGAGTCAGCTGAACCAGGGCCATAAGGTCCTTGTAGCTCACCACATGATCTAAGGGGGGTCAAAGGTCATCATGATAAGCCATAGCCATATAATTTAGTCGAGTACACATTGACTGAATCTCATATTACCTGTTGGGCCACACCATAATACTGGGTCATGTTCAGTTGGGCCCACCGTATAAAAACATTTCGCAACGGAAGGCAGAAAAGCGTGTTCAGGAAGTACCTCACTGTTTGAAAACGTTTTCTCCCAGCTGAACATACCCCTGATTGATCTGTCCATATAGCTGAATGGGTAAAACAATAACCTGAAGTACACTGGAGAAACATCGATTTCCTTCTCCTGCCCTTCGCCCATACAAACCTCACTGCAGAACCGCCCTGACTCTCTCCAGCCATTCATTCAGTCATTTATTTATAGAGAGGAAGCCATTCTCTGCAGTCTGCACTGGTCCAACTTCAGCCTCACCCCAGCCAATCAATTAGCCCTCAACGCTTCATTGATTGGCCACTAAATCAAACTCCCATGGAGTCAAGGGAGTAGAGCCAGCCAATCAAAACTATGCAAGGGCTGAACACCACATCTACAAAGGTCTATAGGGACAGCTGGGTGAAGCGGAGTCAGTTCTCATTCTTTTTTATTGGCCAATGAAATGAAACCACTTCACCTGCGTTACTGTAGATATTGCTTGGGTAAAAATATATATATATATATATATATATTTTTTAAAATCACCAAACATATTTGTATTGCCTTTTACTTATTGAATTTGTTTGCTGTTTTGTATGTATTTGTTAAGTTGCCAATGAATTACCCTTCGGACACAAAAACTATTTGGGGCGGCAGGGTAGCCTAGTGGTTAGAGCGTTGGACTAGTAACAAACCTGTCGTTCTGCCCCTGAACAGGCAGTTAAACCCACTGTTCCTCGGCCGTCATTGAAAATAAGAATTTGTTCTTAACTGACTTGCCTGGTTAAATAAAGGTAAAACAAATAATAATAATGTTTTATTGAATTGAAAAGCAATGTTGATGATTGGCTGTTGAAGGAGCCGTCTCCAACCATAGTGATCTAGTCCCCAGAAACATATTTGAATAATGGTATGGTGGACACTGACAGGGTGAGAGAAGGGGTGGGAGGGACACCGTCACCCACCTGTGTGGAGCACCTGGTTGAGCAGGCTCTTGACGAGGGGAGGGGTGACGTGGAGGTCAGAGAAGAGCAGGAGAGACCAGAGTATCCCACCTCCCTCAGCTTCAGCCTCTGCTTGTTCTTCTCATAGACACGGTCGCAGCGCAGCATGCGGTCAAACATCTGGACTCTCACACACGGCAAAGACCATTCAATTATGTTACATGAGCAGCATTCAATGTCTGAAAGAGAAGGGTCTTGGATACTACCTAGTGAAAGTACTGACTCATCTGCACAACATAACCTACTCCACATTTTCAAAGTAAAATTATTATTATTTCTAGGCCAGTAAGTTCTCCATGTCCAACACAAATTCGGAAGTGGTCAAAACCACAACACACTTGAACCTTCCCGTGTGTGTTGGTACGTGTGAGGAGGTCCCTCACCTTGAAGACGAGCTCTCGGAGGCGGTCTGAGTGTTTGGTGTTGAGCAGCAGGGCGTAGCAGGAGTCGGCCGCCCCCGGCTCAAACAGAAGCAGGAAAAGCTGGTCCCTGGCAGCACTGGTCTGGAGCAGACTGAGCAGCAACTCTATCACTCCACAGAGCTAGAGGGACACACACACACGCACGGTTAGCAACTCCACCAAGGCGCACGCACACGCACACACACACACACACACACACACACACACACACACACACACACACACACACACACACACACACACACACGGTTAGCAACTCCACCAAGACGCACACACACACGGATTGAATTAAGTGGAGAGAGCAAGTAAATGACGAGTGTGGTTTCAGGGACTGAACAGCCTAATAATGGGTCGGATGGAGAGAAGACAAACTGTGGAGGATGAACACTTGACATTGCAGTGAGCTTATGTCACATGCCATGATGTCACAGGCCGTGTATAGAAACCTGTGTGAGAGGATGAGACAAACAGGAAAAAGAGCTGGAGAAAAGGAGGGAGAGAGGAAGGACACGGACACACAGGAAACAGATCCTCATTGAATGCCAGGCGTATAAATCCTGTGTGAAGTGAGTGGATGGGAAGCTGGGCCTTGAGAGACAGAGGCCTGCCGCAGTCAGTTAAACAGAGCAGCCAGCTGAAGGCTATTAGGGGGGGAAGCTTTCTTCCAGAGGCCTAGGTAACCAGCAGACCAGAGACCAGGGCTGTCCTTAGTGTAGCCGCAGGCTGGGCTCAACACTGTGCCAGGCAGAGCAGCCAGCTGAAGGCTATTAGGGGGGAAGCTTTCTTCCAGAGGCCTAGGTAACCAGCAGACCAGAGACCAGGGCTGTCCTTAGTGTAGCCGCAGGCTGGAAACACACAGCCTACACTGTGCCAGGCACAGAGCAGCCAGCTTAAAGGGAGCTTATTCCAGAGGCCTAGGGCAGACCAGAGACCAGGGCTGTCCTGTGTAGCCGCAGCTGCCTCAACACTGTGCCAGGCACAGAGCAGCCAGCTGAAGGCTATTAGGGGGGAAGCTTTCTTCCAGAGGCCTAGGTAACCAGCAGACCAGAGACCAGGGCTGTCCTGTTAGCCGCAGGCTGGAAACACACAGCCTCAACACTGTGCCAGGCACAGAGCAGCCAGCTGAAGGCTATTAGGGGGAAGCCTTCCAGAGGCCTAGGTAACCAGCAGACCAGAGACCAGGGCTGTCCTTCGTGTAGCCGCAGGCTGGAAACACACAGCCTCAACACTGTGCCAGGCACAGAGCAGCCAGCTGAAGGCTATTAGGGGGAAGCTTTCTTCCAGAGGCCTAGGTGAGAGACCAGGGCTGTCCTGGTAGCCGCAGGCTGGAAACACACAGCCTCAACACTGTGCCAGGCACAGAGCAGCCAGCTGAAGGCTATTAGGGGGAAGCTTTCTTTCAGAGGCCTAGGTAACCAGCAGACCAGAGACCAGGGCTGTCCTTCGTGTAGCCGCAGGCTGGAAACATACAGCCTCAACACTGTGCCAGGCACAGAGCAGCC
Organism: Oncorhynchus gorbuscha; assembly: GCF_021184085.1. Lineage (NCBI taxonomy): Eukaryota > Metazoa > Chordata > Actinopteri > Salmoniformes > Salmonidae > Oncorhynchus > Oncorhynchus gorbuscha. Next base: position 15,800 of record NW_025746119.1, read on the forward strand.
AGCTGAAGGCTAGGGGGAAGCTTTCTTCCAGAGGCCTAGGTAACCAGCAGACCAGAGACCAGTCCTTTCTTCCAGAGGCCAGCTAGGTAGGGGGAACCAGCAGGCCAGGCCAGAGACCAGGGCTGTCCTTAGTGTAGCCGCAGGCTGGAAACACACAGCCTCAACACTGTGCCAGGCACAGAGCAGCCAGCTGAAGGCTGTTCCAGAGGATAGGTAACCAGCAGGCCAGAGACCAGGGCTGTCCACAGGCTGGAAACACACAGCCTCAACACTGTGCCAGGCACAGAGCAGGCAGCTGTTCCCTCATAGGCACCACAGCAATTGTCCTCATAGGATTTCTCAGTGATATTCCAGTACATGGATATTGAAGATAACTTGGGCTTATTCAGAGAGGGTCAATAAGTGAGAGAGGTTGAATTGCACTCAGTCTTCCACATCGGGTAATAGCCAGTCTATCAACCATCTCGTCTTCAATGTTACTCATATGGAGTGGAGTCCTCTACTACAGGACATCTGCTTTATCCATGTTAATCCATGATACGATGCAGGGCTTCATTAGTGTTAATATTGCAACAGAGACAAAGATTCTGACAAGTCATGGACCCGTCATCTGTCCGTTCCTCCCTTCCATCCATCCCTCACCTGTTCCTCGTCTCCGATGGCGGCAATGTATCCCAGAATGCTGTGCATCTCCTCCTGGGTCATACCCTTGCTGATGTAATACTTCAGGAGGCCGCAGAGGGACGATCGGATGGTCTGATTGTCGTCTTCACTAATATCTCCTCCCTGCTGACACTCTTACTGACAGATTTAGAATAATTTATTTAAAAAAAAAAAAACATATGTTTATAACATAAATATTATTTTATGAGAAATCAAGTTGACTGTAGAACTTGTACAGTTATTACAATACATACATCTCATGTAACAGATGGAGCTAGAGTAGGACAATTATGAATCATGAGTAAAAACCAGAAGCTGAGCATTCTGGGAGATTGAGTCCCACCCGTAGTAAAGGCGAATGGTGTCCAGTAGAAATTGAACTCCGTATTTCTTCCGGAACTGCTTCCTGTTTTCTTTGATGACGGTGGACATGTACTGGATGTGACCTTCATCACCACGAGAAAGATTGACAAGAGTCACACACACAGGGATGGATAAGTTACATTCTAAATGTAATCCATTAGTTACCTGCCCAAAAATGGAATCAGTAACAGAACTTTTGGATTACCCAAACTAACTTAATTTGATTTCTGTCAGTTACTTTTGGATTACGTTCCCCTTAAGATGCATTACGCCGCGTTCACGTTCCAGTCGGAACTAGGAAACTCTGAAATTTCCGACTTGCTAACTGGTTGAAGTTATACACGTGCCACGTTCAACCAGTTAGGAAGGAAGTTCGACGCATGTGAAGGTGGCATTAGAAGTAGACAAAAAGGGTCCATCAAACGCATGTGGTGTGTCATTATGGTGGTCTCTGACTTGCTCAGGTGGAACAAACTTCAACTTGTTCCTGGATTTGCAACCAATCATACTCTGATATCTACTAACACATGAACCCCCCCCCACCCCCCCCCCCACACACAGACCCATGGTCCCAGGTGCTCACCGATGCGCAGGGGGAAGTCTCCCAGGTTCCAGATGCTGAAGTTGAACAGAAGGTGTGTGTGGAGCTGCTGCAGCAGCTGCTGGTTCTTTTCGTAGGTAACCTGCTCCACCAGGAGCTGAGCAGACACCAAGACACTCACATCCACCAGACTGGCAGGCAGCTACACAGAGAGAAATACACACACGCCAAGAGAGAGAATCAATAAGAGAGGAGAGAGTAGAGAGAGAATGACAGAGACAAAGAGAGCGAGAGAGAATGACAGAAAAAGAGAGTGGAAAGAGATTGAGAGAGCACAGGCAAGAGAGAGAAAGAATAGACCGAGAGAATGAAAGAGCCAGAGAGAGTTGATAAGGGCGCCGGAGGGGAAGGCCGCCATTTTACGGGCTCCTAACCAACTGTGATATTTTGTGTTATTTTTATCATTGGTCGCAACTTATTTTGTACAAATGTTGCTGGTTCTGTCTCTTATGACCAAAAATAGCTTCTGGATATCAGAACAGTAATTACTGACCACGAACTGGACGAAGATTATTTATTTAAATGAGTCTGACGTGAAGGACATAGAGCTTCTCCGAGACCAGGCCCAAATCCACGTGAAAATAATACGGAAATACAGGGGACGGAGATCGGAGTGCCTTGTGAGAGTCGTTGGCGAGTGGGTAACCCGCCTCAAACATCCGTTCTATTGGACAACGTGCAATCACTGGACAATAAACCGGATGACCTCCGCACGAGACTATCCTACCAACGGGACATTACATACTGTATTATCTTATGTTTCACCGAGTCGTGGCTAAACGACGACACGGATAATATTCAGTTGGCTGGGTTTCCCTTGCATCGGCAGGACAGAACAGCTACGTCTGGTAAGATGAGGGTGGGGGTGTGTCTATTTGTCAATAACAGCTGGTGCGCAATGTCTAATATTAAGGAGGTCTTGAGGCATTGCTCGCCTGAGGTAGAATACTTCATGATAAACTGTAGACCACACCATCTACCAAGAGAGTTTATCTATATTTTTAGTAGCAGTCCATTTACCACCACAAACTGATGCTGGCACTAAGACCACATTCACAGAGCTGTATAAGGCCTTAAGCAAACAAGAAAATACTCATCCTAGTGGGCGGGACTTTAATGCAGGCAAACTTAAATCCATGTTACCTCATTTCTACCAGCATGTCACAAAACACTATACGACCACCTTTACTCCACACACCGAGACGCATACAAAGCTCCCCTCACCATCTATTTGGCACATCTGATCATTATTCTTACAAGCAAAAACTAAAGCAGGGAGTATCAGATACTTGCTGAATACGGAAGTGGCCAGATGACGCGGTTGCTACGCTACAGGACTGTTTTGCAGCACAGACTGGAATATGTTTCAGGATTCATCCAATGGCATTGAGAGTATACCACCTGTCACCAGCTTCATCAATAAGTGCATCGACGACGCCCCCCCCCCCTCCTCACAGTGACCGTACGTACAGTGAGGGAACAAAGTATTTGATCCCCTGCTGATTTTGTACGTTTGCCCACTGACAAAGAAATGATCAGTCTATAATGGTAGGTTTATTTGAACAGTGAGAGACAGAATTTAAAAATCCAGAAAAACACATGTCAAAAGTGTTATAAATTGATTTGCATCTACTCTCTCTCGTCGTCATCTACTCTCTCTCGTCGTCATCTACTCTCTCTCGTCGTCATCTACTCTCTCTCGTCGTCATCTACTCTCTCTCGTCGTCATCTACTCTCTCTCATCGTCATCTACTCTCTCTCATCGTCATCTACTCTCTCTCATCGTCATCTACTCTCTCTCATCGTCATCTACTCTCTCTCATCGTCATCTACTCTCTCTCATCGTCATCTACTCTCTCTCATCGTCATCTACTCTCTCTCATCGTCATCTACTCTCTCATCGTCATCTACTCTCTCATCGTCATCTACTCTCTCATCGTCATCTACTCTCTCTCTCTGACGCTCGTCAGATGTGGCAGGGCTTGCAAACCTTTACGGACTACAAAGGGAAACACAGCCGCGAGCTGCTCAGTGACTCGAGTCTACCAGACAATGCTTTTTATGCTCGCTTCGAGGCAAGCAACACTGAAGCATGCATGAGAGCACCAGCTGTTCCGGACGACTGTGGGATCACGCTCCTCGTAGCCAATGTGAGCAAGACCTTTAAATAGTTCAACATTCACAAGGCTGCAGGCCCAGACAGATTACCAGGACGTGTACTCCGAGCATGCGCGGACCAACTGGCAAGTGTCTTCACTGACATTTTCAACCTCTCCCTGACCTAATCTGTAATACCTACATGTTTCAAGCAGACCACCCTAGTCCCTGTGCCCAAGAAAGCAAGGTAAACTGCCTAAATGATTACCGCCTGTGGCACTCACGTCTGTAGCCATGAAGTGCTTTGAAAGGCTGGTCATGGCTCACAAACACCATTATCCCAGAAACCATAGACCCACTTCAATTTGCATACCGCCCCAACAGATCCACAGATGATGCAATCTCAATCGCAGTCCAACACTGGCCTTTCCCACCTGGACAAAAGGAACACTTATGTGAGAATGCTGTTCATTGACTACAACTCAGCGTTCAACACCCTAGTGCCCTCAAAGCTCATCACTAAGCTAAGGACCCCGGGACTGAACACCTCCCTCTGCAACAATTAAGCAAATTGCAACCTGGACCATTTACATTGACAACCCCTCTTTTTTTACACTGCTGCTACTCACTGTTTATTATCTATGCATAGTCACTTTACTACCATCTACACTAATGAAGAGAACGAAAGAGCCAGAGGGAGAGAGAGACAGGCAGACAAAGAAAGCGTTAACACAGTATCTAAACCTTCTGCATCAGTCCCCCCCAGGGTGGCGACTCCATGGGAGTGCAGCAGGCTCTCCTGGTTGATGGGGTGACGCTGCAGGAAGTGCTTCAGCACCAGCAGGAACGTGGCAACCAGGTTCTTCTCCAGACGCGCCTCTGAAACACACAGTGAGTTCAGTTCAATAACTGTAATGCTTGTATTATCACCTAAAGCTAAACATGTTTTGTGTTGGGGACTCACCCGAGGACCTGTTGGAGGGCAGGATGACCCAGTCCCGTCCCCGGGGAGGTGGCCGCGTCAGGGGTGGGGCTGATGAACTCTGACCCCGTGGGGTCGGCAGCGGTGTGGTTCTCAGGGGTCAGCAGGGTGAGTTGTTCCAGGATGGGAAAGAGGACAGGTAGACCTCCCACAGTTGATCATATCCTGAACACAGGAGTGTGAATCAGAAAGGGGAAAATTAACCAGAGGCTGAATCAGAAAGGGGAAATAATCAGAGACGGCCTTGAATATAATTTTGCCCTGTAACCATCCCCCAAGACAACACCCTATTGCCTGGTCGGGATTGGAACCAGCAATCTTGCAGCTACTGATTGACTTATGTAACCTCTACACTACATACCACCCATCAACCATCCAATCAAATATTCAACAATAAACTTAGGAGAATATGTTGTCGTTGCTAAATCGTACCTTGATGTCCCAGTTGACAACCTTGTTCCCAGTCAGACGTCCATGGAGGAGGTTGGGGGACAGGTCCAAACAGATGGGGTTCCGACAAGCCTGTAGGAACCAGGAGACATATTTCTGCCTGTCACAACTGACAAGTCATTAACATCCATGACCGTAATAATAAAGCATGGGCGTGGAGTAATGAGGTAAATGATTGACAGTAGCCTAGTCCAATCACCTTGGGGGAGTAGTGCAGCAGAAGTTTAGATGTGAGGTCACCGAGCTCCGCCTCTTGGGTCTTGAAAGGAGAAATGCAGTTTGGCCCTGAGAAGAGAAGGAAACCAACCAAAGATAAGATGACTATAACCCTGTCCCTGGCCGTGTTCCAATGCTCATCAAATGCATCCTTCCTTCCTTTGAAGACATCGCTGTTCTGACAACATCTGATTGACGAGACTCCAACAGAAATGAAGAGGTGTGAAAAATATGGTGGAGACTTTCTCAGCCAATGATCACATCAATCTAATGCCTGTAAAAGCATGAAGAGGGGTCAACGGATGCACACTTCAGGCAGAGAATCAATGGAGAGAGTCCATAGGCTTCAATAATCCAATCCCGATCAGATTATCGTGATTATCGAGATTATCTCAAGGAAGGGAGGAAGGAACGTTCAGGGATGCATTTTAAACCTAACTGCATTTCCCTGGTTCCTCGCGTCCTCTCTCGTCGCCTCCTCCTCAAAACCCATTGGATGAGAACATCAGAGGTCCCTCCCTTCTGACCTTTTCATCCAGTGGGTTGAAACAGAGGCGAGAAGAGAGGATGCGAGTAATCAAAGAAATGCTATTTAGATTCTCCCCATCTCTCTCACCGAGGCTGCAGAGGGCCTTGACGTGGTTGGGCTGCAGTGCTTCGTGGAACACCATGACGTTACCCAGTTGGCCCTGCAGGGAGGTGGGGCTGCCCCACTCGCTGTCCTGCGTCCCCGCAGAGATCAACTTGGTGACCGACTCAGGCTTGCCCCCCAGGAGGCTCCCCCAGCCCTGGGTCGACAGGATGCCCCCCAGGGAGGAGCGGGCGGAAGGGGGCGCCCGGAGAAGGGGGTCTGGGATTTGGGAGGGGTGGCGTGGTGGTCCGATGGCCCGCTGAGCCGATGCAGCAGGAGGTGAAAGGCTGAGGGGGCAAAAACACAGTCAGGGAACTGAATATGAGCTCACGGGCAAAAACATACACACAAATGTATATAAACAACACGCGCGCGCACACAATGTAACTCTCACCTCTGTCATGGTCGGGTACTTGAGTGGTGCTGACAGTTTCTGCTGTCCATCTACATAGATGTAAACTAGGCTCTGTCCAAATGGCCTCTTCCCGGTACATGGACTACACCTATACTGTGCTGTGGGCAGAACACACACAGGACTCAATCTCCCACAATTCACCCTGTCGGCAGCCAGCCATACAGACCATGGAGATATATCCATTCTAGTGGTCTATGTTTAATTCTATGACACAGTCAAGCCTACAGAAAAGTGATGTCACTCACCCAGAGTGAGTCACAGAAAGAGTAGTCTGGTAGGATCACTGTCATGTACTCCTTCTTGGTGCACACGGCAACCACCAGTACCCCTGCTGAACTGATGAAGGCCTCCAAGCCCGTTCCTCCCGGGGTGAAGAAACTACAGAGGAACAGACAACAGAGCACGTTACACACTATTAACCTGTCTCTCCCAATCCTCCTGTCTCTCCCTCCCTCGACCACCATCTCTACCTCATCCACCTCCATCCATCCATCCCACTACCATCCCTCCCTCGACCACCATCTCTACCTCATCCACCTCAATCCATCCATCCCTCTACCATCCCTCCCTCGACCACCATCTCTACCTCATCCACCTCAATCCATCCATCCCTCTACCATCCCTCCCTCGACCACCATCTCTACCTCATCCACCTCAATCCATCCATCCCTCTACCATCCCTCCCTCGACCACCATCTCTACCTCATCCACCTCAATCCATCCATCCCTCTACCATCCCTCCCTCGACCACCATCTCTACCTCATCCACCTCCCTCGACCACCATCTCTACCTCATCCACCTCCCTCCCTCCCTCCCTCCCTCCCTCTCCCTAGATCACGCAACCCTCCGTCTCTCACCCTCAGTCTCACTCACCCTCCTCCCCTCACCTGTACAGCTGCTTCCTCTTGTCCCCCTTGCCGGGCAGTCCCTGCTGGTCCTGGTCCAATGAGAGCCAGGCCAGGAAGCTGAAGGCGGGGCCCGGCCAGCGCATCACCATTGGCACGGCGATGCCAGCCATGCTGGGCGACAGATCAAAGTACTGCATGGCGCTCTCCAGACCCTGCTTCCGCACCATGCCCAGGACCGCCCTCAACACCGGGCCCACGTACGGGTGAGGCTGCCCGGGCTCCAGCGGCCTCAGAAGCCTGAGTAACTGGAGGAGCTCACCGCCGCTCAGCGACTGGCTCCCCAGCGACCCTAGCAAACTGACAAGGCTTTCTGCGCACGCCCGGTGCAGGCGAGCGTGGTGCCCAAGGGTGGCGAGGAGCCGCACGGCCATGGCGGCGTTGACGCAGGTGGCGCGCGTCTGTCGGTTGATGCAGCAGAGGCGGCGGAGCCAGTCAGCAGTGAACACCTGCAGCTCAGCAGAGTCCATCTCTGGGAGCCACTGGATGAGGAGGAGCAGGGGCTCCACGTTACTGATGCCCAGGATACCCACCGAGCTGTGTTCACCCTCCACAGCCTGAGGGAGGGGAGGGCGGGGAAGGGAGAGAGGGACAGTGGGCAGACATCACACATAGTGGGTAAGTGCACAGATATACAGGGGTTTAATGTCCCAAATGCAACCCTATTCTCCATGTAGAGTGATGCTCCTGTGACTATGAGCCACAAGACAATATTCCCATAATCAGTGTATAGATAGTAGAAGGCTTGTTATTGCATTTTGGTTTCAGGCCTTAAATTTAAAAAGCAATATGCCTTGTGTTACAGTGGCATTAATAGTTAGTGTAAAATCCAGTCAAAAGTAGTCTACTATGGGAAATAGGTTGTACTTTAATATGAGAAGAACTCCAGTGACAGAGGGAATCTCTCACCATATTCATCAGTTCCTTCAGCAGGTGTCTGGAGGGCTGGCCCAGGGAGACCAGAACCTCAAACAGGTGAGTGTAGCCAATCCGCTCCTTGAACACCTCCTGTAGGGGCGGGACTAAACTGTTAGCAATACTGTTTGTGTGGATCAGTCTATATATATATGGATATGTTGGAAGGGTTTTGTGTGTGTGGTTCACCTTTGCAGCAGGCGACTTGTGCATCACCGTCGTCAGGGCTTTGATGGTTGCCACGGCGAGAGAGTCCAGTCGCCCTTGAAACACCTGAGACGATATCAGACCTGTCAATCTTTCTCCTGAGCCAATCCCCATTTCCTTAACCTCTCAGGGGGGTGTGTGCAGTATTGTATGTGAGTGAAACTAGCCCCTTTATATCCCTGCCTTCATGCAAACAAAATGAATGATTAAGGTTTTTATGACTTATCAAATCATAATTTAATGATCATCATTCTCCGATTATAACATTGACATCATGCTTAATGATACCTCACTCCACTCAAGGGAATAAAAGGAGGCTGTTGTGTGTGTGTGTGTGTGTGTGTGTGTGTGTGTGTGTGTGTGTGTGTGTGTGTGTGTGTGTGTGTGTGTGTGTGTGTGTGTGTGTGTGTGTGTGTGTGTGTGTGTGTGTGTGTGTGTGTGTGTGTAATCACTGCAGAGGTTTAGTGTCTGATTATTCGTGGACAGAAGCTGCAGCGTAAGTGCTCATTGCTCGTATTGCCCTTGATATAAAGAGGAAACAGACACGTCAGGCCTTTCTGCTCCAGACAACACCAGGAAAAATGGCAATTTCCCGTCAAGAGTCATTGTCTCACTAACATCATAGTACTCTCTGGAGAAGGAAGCTCTGAGGGCTCACCAAAACACAATATTTTAAGAATATATATTCCTTTCTCCTTCACACAGAGGAACACCAACACACACGGAGGAGCAACGCTTCCTCCTGTCGACAAACACACTGGCTCAAAGTAGCCTCACACACACCCACACACATCCTCTGTCCAGCTCTGCCCTTCTCCAAATCATTATTTTCTCTCCCTTTAACGGAGTGTACAACATTCAGTGTGTCTCGGACCGGCTGGAGAGGATCTGTCCGTGGTGAAAGAAAATAAACAGAAAATAAAACCCACAGAAATATATATCTCAGACAGATGTTCAGACCACCTCGGCCATGGACGTCCATCAAGGCACTAGCCACGGTCTCCATGGTAACACAAGACAGATGAGGTGACAGCATTCCATTTGGAAACCCACATGACGCCAGCAGAGAAAACCAACAGGGAGGGAGGGAGGGGAAGATGTCATAAGGGAGGAAACAGAAGAGGGTAGAAGAACGACACGAGGAAAAGGAAAATGAATGAATGATGGGTAGCAACAAGAGAGAACAAGAGACCACTCCACGACAGGACAACTAGCTGATCAGTTCTTCTCGTTGTACTGTAGCTTTGCTCTGTAAACCAACAGTCTACTCTAAGTCTTCACTGCGTCATGGTGGTTTTACTGTGTCATGGGGGTTTTAATGCGTCATGGGGGTTTTACTGAGTCATGGGGGTTTTAACTAACGCGTCATGGGGGTTTTACTGCGTCATGGGGGTTTTAATGCTTCATGGGGGTTTTAACGTGTCATGGGGGTTTTACCGCGTCATGGGGGTTTTAACTAACGCATCATGGGGGTTTTAACGCGTCATGGGGGTTTTAACTAACGCATCATGGGGGTTTTACTGAGTCATGGGGGTTTTAACTAACGCATCATGGGGGTTTTAACGCGTCATGGGGGTTTTAACTAACGCATCATGGGGGTTTTACTGAGTCATGGGGGTTTTAACTAACGCATCATGGGGGTTTTAACTAACGCGTCATGGGGGTTTTAACTAACGCATCATGGGGGTTTTACTGAGTCATGGGGGTTTTAACTAACGCATCATGGGGGTTTTAACTAACGCGTCATGGGGGTTTTAACTAACGCGTCATGGGGGTTTTAATGTGTCATGGGGGTTTTACCGCGTCATGGGGGTTTTACCGCGTCATGGGGGTTTTAATTAACGCATCATGGGGGTTTTACTGAGTCATGGGGTTTTACTGAGTCATGGGGGTTTTAACTAACGCATCATGGGGGTTTTACTGAGTCATGGGGGTTTTAACTAACGCGTCATGGGGGTTTTAACTAACGCGTCATGGGGGTTTTAATGTGTCATGGGGTTTTACCGCGTCATGGGGGTTTTAACGCGTCATGGGGGTTTTAACTAACGCATCATGGGGGTTTTAACGCATCATGGGGGTTTTAACGCGTCATGGGGGTTTTAACGCGTCATGGGGGTTTTAATGTGTCATGGGGGTTTTACTGCGTCATGGGGGTTTTAACGCGTCATGGGGGTTTTAACGCGTCATGGGGGTTTTAACGCGTCATGGGGGTTTTAACGCGTCATGGGGGTTTTAATGCGTCATGGGGGTTTTACTGCGTCATGGGGGTTTTACTGCGTCATGGGGGTTTTAACGAGTCATGGGGTTTTAACGAGTCATGGGGGTTTTAACACGTCATGGGGGTTTTAACGAGTCATGGGGGTTTTAACGCGTCATGGGGGTTTTAATGTGTGCACTGACAGTTATTTGGTGGTTTTACTGCGTCATGGGGGTTTTAACGCGTCATGGGGGTTTTAATGCTTCATGGTGGGTTTAAGGCGTCATGGGGGTTTTAATGTGTGCACTGACAGTTATTTGGTGGTTTTAACGCGTCATGGGGGTTTTACTGCGTCATGGGGGTTTTAACGAGTCATGGGGGTTTTAACGAGTCATGGGGGTTTTAACGCGTCATGGGGGTTTTAACGCGTCATGGGGGTTTTAATGCTTCATGGTGGGTTTAAGGCGTCATGGGGGTTTTAATGTGTGCACTGACAGTTATTTGATGTTTCACAAACTCGGCAAAAAAAAAAAAGAAACGTCCCGTTTTCAGGACCCTGTCTTTCAAAGACAATTCGTAAAAATCCAAATAACTTCACAGATCTTCATTGTAAAGGGTTTAAACATCGTTTCCCATGCTTGTTCAATGAATCATAAACAATTAATGAACATGCACCTGTGGAAAGGTCGTTAAGACACTAACAGCTTAGAGACGGTAGGCAATTAAGAAAACACTAAAGAGGCCTTTCTACTGACTCTGAAAAACACCAAAAGAAAGATGCCTAGGGTCCCTGCTCATCTGCATGAACATACATTCTGTAGAAGTTACTTTGAAGTCATTTCAGACAAATGTTACGGTAAAGACTGCTTAATTGATTGAATTACAGCTTGATAGACTGCTTGATTGATTGAATGACAGATTGACAGCTTAATTTATTTGCAGTTTGATAGACATCTTAATTGATTTATTGCTTGATTGAGTAACTGCTTAATTTAGTAACTGCTTAATTTATTGAATGAGAGCTTGAGAGACAGCTTAATTTATTGATTGACTGCTTGATTGATTGATTGATTGTTTCTGACTACAGGGCAGCACAGATGTACATCTTGTCATGGAGTGGCCATCTTGACGGGGATGGCGGTGACGATAGCATGAGTGACGGTGGTGGCGTGAGTGACGGTGGTGACAGGGTGGCAGTATACCTGGGTGTCACTCTCTCCTGTCACTGTCAGTAACCTGTTGGTGAAATCTTTCTGGTCCTTCTCTGCTGTCGTGCACCTAGCATTAACCAGCTGCAGAGTTGAACCAACAACAGGACGTGGTGAGGGGGGGGCAGGGTGAGGGAGAGAGAAAAGAGTGGTGGATGGGGTTCAGAAGGTAAAGGTTGTGACTCAGAGGGGCTGGGTGGGGGGGGTTAGTGGTACCTAAGTGCTCCAGCACTAAGTGGGGAGGTAAAGTCATAACATGCACAGTGAGCCTGTGTTGAAAGGCTCACACACAGTGTAAGGTAACACTATGCTTCCTAGACAGAGTTACCTTGATACGCTGAGGAAAAACACACACAGTAAACAGTAGGCTAAGACACCCCCCCCAATCCTCATGTTAAACGTCCTTTGTGCCAGGGCTGAGCGAGACCATACCTTGCTGTTCTGTAGGAGGCGTGTCAGGTGCTCGAAGCAGTTGCTGTTGAGGAAGATGGCCTGCAGGACGGGACGGTCCGAACACAGGAACATATCCCTTATAGTGTCTGGAGGTCACAGACACAGGAGAAGAAGAAAAGGGGAATGGGATATGAGAGAACGATAAGGGGGGAAAGAGAGGAGAGAGCGAGAGCCTTCATAAACTATTTATAAAGGCCTCTCTCTAAGTGCTTCATAAATCATGGAAATCAGAAGTCAGGTGACAGTGGTCAACACTCAACCTATACTAGGTGCTAGTGGTAATGTAAGTAGTTCAGTAAACCACACTGGTATAAAGAGTAACCTTGTCTGAGACTTAAAGACTTGCGTTAGCTTCCTCAGCTAATGCCTAGGCTTTAGCTCAGTGGGCTATTGCAGCTTTGTGGCGTACATGACAATCCGGGTTCGGTCACTCACCTAGCATGTGCACCTGCAGCGCTACGAAGCGGCTCTCCCAGTGGCGGCCCAGCACCTTATGACCTTTGACCCCTTGCTGCACGGCCGCTGCCGCCGGATCAGAGTTGAGCAGTTTGAAGTAGTTCTCCAGCACCGAGCCGATCTCCACCTGTATGAATGAAGGAATGTTATTTTATTACATTTCAAATAAGCTACATTAGCAAATCGATTCAGCCAATTGAAATCAACAATATACACAATATTTTAAAAATCTGAAGATAAAAACATTATAAAGTCAACCATCTGGCTCTTGTCAGAACAACACCTTCTTCCCTAAATAGTGTGAGTATATATTACGTTGTCTGAAGAGATAGCATCAACTAACTTTATCTTGGTTTGTGCTTGTGACTTTGACCTCCTCAGATCAATTGGCAGTACACCCAGAACATTGTTCTGGGAAGCAAAAAGAGTATCCCAGTTTCAAGGTCTCAGTTTGTAAAGAAGAAGCCTCGTCAGTCACATGCAGAAACCAACGTTAATAATGAATAATGTAAATCATGCTTTATGACTTGTTTGTTGTTTGTATAGCACACACACACACACACACACACACACACACACACACACACACACACACACACACACACACACACACACACACACACACACACACACACACACACACACACACACACACACACACACACACACACACACACACACACACACACACACACACACACACACGTCACTCTAAAAGCACCGACCTGTTTACATTAATATGAAATTGTATTCTATTACTATCATGAATGATTCAATTTTTTAAACTATGATTTGTTAAAGTTCCTAAACTATTGTTAACTGCAATTTATTGAGCTGCGAAAAGAAAAACCAATCTATGTTAAAAAAAATATATATATAGAATTCTCGTGACCTGGCGTTGGTCTGAGCTGCTGGCCAGGAGGGAGTGGACCACCTCCCTCAGACAGCCCAGAGTGAGCAGGGACTTCCGGTCTGGAGCCTCACTGTCCCAGTCCTTCCCGTCCATGTCTCCCCCCTCATAGTCCCCCAGCACACGCAGCAGAACCTCCATGGTGGCTGGGGAGATGGCTAGTAGAGCATTACGCTGTGGAGGGAGGGAGGGAGCCTTCATAAACGCTTTATACGGCCTCTACATGCTTTCAGAAAGCATTCACAAGCAGATGTCCTGCTACAGTTTAAAGGGTGGTTATATACCACTAAATGTCCTGCTACAGTTTAAAGGGTGGTTATATACCACTAAATGTCCTGCTACAGTTTAAAGGATGGTGGTTATATACCACTAAATGTCCTGCTACAGTTTAAAGGATGGTGGTTATATACCACTAAATGTCCTGCTACAGTTTAAAGGGTGGTTATATACCACTAAATGTCCTGCTACAGTTTAAAGGGGTGGTTATATACCACTAAATGTCCTGCTACAGTTTAAAGGATGGTGGGTATATACCACTAAATGTCCTGCTACAGTTTAAAGGATGGTTATATACCACTAAATGTCCTGCTACAGTTTAAAGGGTGGTTATATACCACTAAATGTCCTGCTACAGTTTAAAGGATGGTGGTTATATACCACTAAATGTCCTGCTACAGTTTAAAGGATGGTGGGTATATACCACTAAATGTCCTGCTACTACTAAAGTTTAGTTTAAAGGATGGTGGTTATATACCACTAAATGTCCTGCTACAGTTTAAAGGGTGGTTATATACCACTAAATGTCCTGCTACAGTTTAAAGGATGGTGGGTATATACCACTAAATGTCCTGCTACAGTTTAAAGGGTGGTTATATACCACTAAATGTCCTACTACAGTTTAAAGGGTGGTTATATACCACTAAATGTCCTGCTACAGTTTAAAGGGTGGTCATATACCACTAAATGTCCTGCTACAGTTTAAAGGATGGTGGTTATATACCACTAAATGTCCTGCTACAGTTTAAAGGGTGGTTATATACCACTAAATGTCCTGCTACAGTTTAAAGGATGGTTATATACCACTAAATGTCCTGCTACAGTTTAAAGGGTGGTTATATACCACTAAATGTCCTGCTACAGTTTAAAGGGTGGTTATATACCACTAAATGTCCTGCTACAGTTTAAAGGGTGGTTATATACCACTAAATGTCCTGCTACAGTTTAAAGGGTGGTTATATACCACTAAATGTCCTAATACAGTTTAAAGGGTGGTTATATACCACTAAATGTCCTGCTACAGTTTAAAGGGTGGTTATATACCACTAAAGGTCCTGCTACAGTTTAAAGGGTGGTTATATACCACTAAATGTCCTGCTACAGTTTAAAGGATGGTGGGTATATACCACTAAATGTCCTGCTACAGTTTAAAGGATGGTTATATACCACTCCATCAGATCCTCCTCTCCACCCTCTCCGAGTTGGGCATCTCCGGCTGCCCACGCTTGGATTGCGTCCTACCTGACAGGTCGCTCCTACCAGGTGGCGTGGCGAGAATCTGTCTCCTCACCACGCGCTCTCACCACTGGTGTCCCCCAGGGCTCTGTTCTTGGCCCTCTCCTATTCTCGCTATACACCAAGTCACTTGGCTCTGTCATAACCTCACATGGTCTCTCTTATCATTGCTATGCAGACGACACACAATTAATCTTCTCCTTTCCCCCTTCTGATGACCAGGTGGGATCGCATCTCTGCATGTCTGGCAGACATATCAGTGTGGATGACGGATCACCACCTCAAGCTGAACCTCGGCAAGACGGAGCTGCTCTTCCTCCCGGGGAAGGACTGCCCGTTCCATGATCTCGCCATCACGGTTGACAACTCCATTGTGTCCTCCTCCCAGAGCGCCAAGAACCTTGGCGTGATCCTGGACAACACCCTGTCGTTCTCAACTAACATCAAGGCGGTGGCCCGTTCCTGTAGGTTCATGCTCTACAACATCCGCAGAGTACGACCCTGCCTCACACAGGAAGCGGCGCAGGTCCTAATCCAGGCACTTGTCATCTCCCGTCTGGATTACTGCAACTCGCTGTTGGCTGGGCTCCCTGCCTGTGCCATTAAACCCCTTCAACTCATCCAGAACGCCGCAGCCCGTCTGGTGTTCAACCTTCCCAAGTTCTCTCACGTCACCCCGCTCCTCCGTTCTCTCCACTGGCTTCCAGTTGAAGCCGCATCCGCTACAAGACCATGGTGCTTGCCTACGGAGCTGTGAGGGGAACGGCACCTCAGTACCTCCAGGCTCTGATCAGGCCCTACACCCAAACAAGGGCACTGCGTTCATCCACCTCTGGCCTGCTCGCCTCCCTACCACTGAGGAAGTACAGCTCCCGCTCAGCCCAGTCAAAACTGTTCGCTGCCCTGGCCCCCCAATGGTGGAACAAACTCCCTCACGACGCCAGGACAGCGGAGTCAATCACCACCTTCCGGAGACACCTGAAACCCCACCTCTTTAAGGAATACCTAGGATAGATTAAGTAATCCCTCTCACCCCACCCCCCCTAAGTTTTAGATGCACTATTGTTAAGTGACTGTCCCACTGGATGTCATAAGGTGAATGCACCAATTTGTAAGTCGCTCTGGATAAGAGCGTCTGCTAAATGACTTAAATGTAAATGTAAATGTAAAATGTCCTGCTACAGTTTAAAGGGTGGTTATATACCACTAAAGGTCCTGCTACAGTTTAAAGGGTGGTTATATACCACTAAAGGTCCTGCTACAGTTTAAAGGGTGGTTATATACCACTAAAGGTCCTGCTACAGTTTAAAGGGTGGTTATATACCACTAAATGTCCTGCTACAGTTTAAAGGGTGGTTATATACCACTAAATGTAAATGAGGACCATTGCGTGCTCTACAGTGCATTCGGAAATCATTCAGAACCTTTGAATTTTACACATGGTTACGTTTCAGCCTAATTCTAAAATGGATTCAAATAGTTTTTTACCCCCTCATCAATCTACACACAAAACCACATAATGACAAAGTAAAAACAGGTTTAGAAATGTTTGCAAATTTACTACAAATAAAAAAACAGATTTACCACATTTATGTAAGTATTCAGACCCTTTACTCAGTACTTCGTTGAAGCACAGTAGGCAGCAATTACAGACTCAAATTTTCTGGGGCAGTGGTCTCCCAAACTTTTTATAGTCTCGTACCCCTTCAAACATTCAACCTCCAACTGCGTACCCCCTCTAGCTCTAGCACCAGGGTCAGCGCACTCTCAAATATAGTTTTTTGCCATCATTGTAAGCCTGCCACACACACTATACATTTATTAAACATAAGAATGAGTGCGAGTTTGTGTCACAACCCGACTCGTGGGAAGTGACAAAGAGCTCTTATAGGACCAGGGCACAAATAATAATAATCAGCAATAATTTAGCTCTTTATTTAGCCATCTTACATATAAAACCTTATTTGTTCATAAAAAATGGTGAATAACTCACCACAGGTTAATGAGAAGGGTGTGCTTGAAAGGATGCACATAACTCTGCAATGTTGTATTGGAGAGAGTCTCAGTCATAAATCATTTTCCACACAGCCTGTATTTAGTTTCATGCTCGTGAGGTCTGACAATCCACTCTCACATACACTACCATTCAAAAGTTTGGGGTCACTTAAAAATGTCCCCGTTTTTGAAAGTACATTTTTTGTCCATTAAAATAACATCATATTGATCAGAAATACAGTGTAGACATTGTTAATGTTGTAAATGAGTATTGTAGCTGGAAACGGATGATTTTTAATGGAATATCTACATAGGCGTACAGAGGCCCATTATCAGCAATCATCACTCCTGTGTTCCAATGGCACGTTGTGTTAGCTAATCCAAGTTGATCATTTTAAAAGGCTAACTGATCATTAGAAAACCTTTTGCAATTATGTTAGCAAAGCTGAAAACTGTTGTCCTGATTAAAGAAGCAATAAAACTGGCCTTCTTTAAACTAGTTTAGTATCTGGAGCATCAGCATTTGTGGGTTTGAAACAAAGACCTTTCTTCTGAAACTCGTCAGTCTATTCTTGTTCTGAGAAATGAAGTCTATTCCATGCAAGAAATTGCCAAGAAACTGAAGATCTCGTACAACGCTGTGTACTACTCCCTTCACAGAACAGCGCAAACTGGCCCTAACCAGAATAGAAAGAGTGGGAAGGTGCACAACTGAGCAAGAGGACAAGTACATTAGTGTCTAGTTTAAGAAACAGACACCTCACAAGTCCTCAACTGGCAGCTTCATTAAATAGTACCCGCAAAACACCAGTCTCAACGTCAACAGTGAGGAGTCGACTCTGGGATGCTGGTGGCTCCAAACTTCTTCCATTTAAGAATGATGGAGACCACTGTGTTCTTTGGGACATTCAATGCTGCAGAAATGTTTTGGAACCCTTCCCCACATATGTGCCTCGACACAATCCTGTCTCGGAACTCTACGGACAATTGCTTCAACCTCATGGCGTGGTTTTTACTCTGACTTGCACTGTCATCTGTGGGACCTTATATAGACAGGTGTGTGCCTTTCCAAATCATGTCCAATCAACTGAATTTATCACAGGTGGACTCCAATCAAGTTGTAGAAACATCTCAAGGATGATCAATGGAAACAGGACGCACCTGAGCTCAATCTCATTGCAAGTCTCATTGCAAAGGTTCTGAATAGTTATGTAAACAACGTATTTGTTTTTATTTTTAATACATTTCTTTTAAAAAACGTTTTCACTGTCATTGTGGGGAATTGTATAGATTGATGAGGAAATGGTTGTATTTAATCCACTTTAGAATAAGGCTGTAATGTAACAAAATGTGGAAAAGGTCTTGGGGTCTGAATACTTTCTGAATGCCCTGTATAAATACCTAGGTGTCTGGTTAGACTGTAAACTCTCCTTCCAGACTCACATCAAGCATCTCCAATCCAAAATTACGTTTAGAATCGGCTTCCTATTTCACCACACAGGCTCCTTCACTCACGCTGCCAAACATACCCTCATAAAACTGACTATCCTACCAATCCTTGACTTCGGTGATGACATTTACAAAATGTAAATGCCTCCAACACTCTACTCAGCAAACTGGATGTAGTCTATCACAGTGCCATCCGTTTTGTCACCAAAGCCCCATATACTACCCACCACTGCGACCTGAATGCGCTCGTTGGCTGGCCTTCACTACATATTTGTTGCCGAACCCACTCGCTCAAGGTCATCTATAAGCCTCTGCTAGGTAAAGCCTCGCCTTAGCTCACTGGTCACCATAGCAACACCCACTAGTAGCACGCGCTCCAGCAGGTATATTTCACTGGTCATCCCCAAAGCCAACACTTCCTTTGGCCGCCTTTCCTTCCAGTTCTCTGCTGCCAATGACTGGAATGAAATGCAAAAATCATTGAAGCTGGAGATACATCTCCCTCTCTAATTTTAAGCATCAGCTGTCAGAGCAGCTTACCCATCACTGTACCTGTACACAGCCAATCAGTAAACAGCACACCCAACTACCTCATCCCCATATTATTACTTACCATCTTGCTCTTTTGCACCCCAGTATTTCTACTTGCACATCATTATCTGCACAACGATCACTCCAGTGTTAATGCTAAATTGTAATTATTTAGCCTCTAGCGCCTATTATTTAACCTCCCTACATTTGCACACACTGTACATATATTTTTCTATTGTGTTATTGACTGTACGTTTGTTTATGTGTAACCCTGTGTTGTTTTTGTCGCACTGCTTTGCTTTATCTTGGCCAGGTAGCAGTTGGAAATGCTTAACTGGTTAAATAAAGCCTTCAATTGTTCTCATGTGGCAAACATGACTTTAAATGCTGTGATGGTGTAGGGTCACATGACTTTATATGCTGTGATGGTGTAGGGTCACATTTATATGCTGGGATAGTGTAGGGTCACATTTATATGCTGGGATAGTGTAGGGTCACATTTATATGCTGGGATAGTGTAGGGTCACATTTATATGCTGGGATAGTGTTGTGTAGGGTGTAGGGGATAGTGTAGGGTGTAGGAGATAGTGTAGGGTGTAGGGGATAGTGTAGGGTGTAGGGGATAGTGTAGGGTGTAGGGGATAGTGTAGGGTGTAGGGGATAGTGTAGGGTGTAGTGTAGGGTGTAGGGGATAGTGTAGGGTGAAAAGAGTGCATCTTGATTCTCACCTGCCCCCCTGCCACGATGGCTCCAAACAGGTGTAACAGACAGCATTTCAGACTGTCCTTAAGGTGTTCACTCTCCTGGAAGCACTCTGAAACACACACACACAGTCAGTGGACATGGAACACTGAGGGTGTTTTGTTAACTATGCAAATATAACACCCACAACATGAGGCCAGTCTGGTCTGGTGTTGAGAGAACGGCCTCTTGAACGGCTCCATCTCAGTCTGGTCTGGTGTTGAGAGAACGGCCTCTTGAATGGCTCCGTCTCAGTCTGGTGTTGAGAGAACGGCCTCTTGAATGGCTCCGTCTCAGTCTGGTGCTGAGAGAACGGCCTCTTGAACGGCTCCATCTCAGTCTGGTGTTGAGAGAACGGCCTCTTGAATGGCTCCGTCTCAGTCTGGTCTGGTGTTGAGAGAATGGCCTCTTGAATGGCTCCATCTCAGTCTGGTGTTGAGAGAACGGCCTCTTGAATGGCTCCGTCTCAGTCTGGTGTTGAGAGAACGGCCTCTTTTAATGACTCCATCTCAGTCTGGTCTGGTGTTGAGAGAATGGCCTCTTGAATGGCTCCATCTCAGTCTGGTGTTGAGAGAACGGCCTCTTGAATGGCTCCATCTCAGTCTGGTGTTGAGAGAATGGCCTCTTGAATGGCTCCATCTCAGTCTGGTGTTGAGAGAACGGCCTCTTGAATGGCTCCATCTCAGTCTGGTGTTGAGAGAATGGCCTCTTGAATGGCTCCATCTCAGTCTGGTGTTGAGAGAACGGCCTCTTGAATGGCTCCGTCTCAGTCTGGTGTTGAGAGAACGGCCTCTTTTAATGACTCCATCTCAGTCTGGTCTGGTGTTGAGAGAATGGCCTCTTGAATGGCTCCATCTCAGTCTGGTGTTGAGAGAATGGCCTCTTGAATGGCTCCATCTCAGTCTGGTGTTGAGAGAACGGCCTCTTGAATGGCTCCGTCTCAGTCTGGTGTTGAGAGAACGGCCTCTTGAATGGCTCCGTCTCAGTCTGGTGTTGAGAGAACGGCCTCTTGAATGGCTCCGTCTCAGTCTGGTCTGGTGTTGAGAGAACGGCCTCTTGAACGGCTGCTTGTCTCGCTCATACAAACAGTACATTCATTCACTCACATGCACACAGTCGGACACGCATCACACA
The DNA here is from genome assembly GCF_021184085.1 of Oncorhynchus gorbuscha. Taxonomy (NCBI): domain Eukaryota; kingdom Metazoa; phylum Chordata; class Actinopteri; order Salmoniformes; family Salmonidae; genus Oncorhynchus; species Oncorhynchus gorbuscha. The sequence continues at coordinate 36,832 of NW_025746119.1, forward strand.
CACCGTGACATACATGCACACACACATGCCCACAGACACACAGTCTCTATCATGTTCCCTTGGGGCCAGTGTTCAGTCATACATTAACTCATCTGTCAACACATCCCAGTGAGCAGCAGCAGCATGGCCGCCCAGGTCAGCACCGTTCCCTCTACAGGCCAACCCCAGACAGAAGCAAACCAATCCCAGAGGGATAAAGCTAGGTCAGAACCAATGATCCCAGACAAGGCAGATGGTGTCCCCCCCCCCCACACACACACACACAAACACTCCACAACTCCCCCCCCCCACACACACACCCCGTCCTCCACACACAAACACTCCACAACTCGACCCCCCCACCCCCACACACCTCGCCCCCCCCCCACCCCCACACACCTCGTCCCCCACACACTTCGTCCCCACACACCTCGTCCCCCACACACCTCGTCCCCACACACCTCGTCCCCCACACACACACACACATTTCGTCATCCTCCCCATTTCTTACACACACTATTCCTCACTCCCTCTACAGTACCAGTCATATCCTCTCGGAGCCTCCCACACTTTACACACAGACACGGGCATGCGCTAACACACACGCGTGCGCGCACACTGTGGCAGGTTGCTGGAGTGGCCTTGAGGCAACTGGATGGAGCTGCAGAGTTCTCTCTGTGGTGTTGACAGAAACCACAGACACAAAGAGAGGCTGTTTGTTCCAAGATGGCCGCTGTCGCCAGAGGCCCAGACAGCCACCGTTCACTATCAGGCTGATCTGGACAGCCTGGCAAATAGACTAAGGAGAGGACACAAAGACTGGATTCATCTGGGATAGAGTGAGAGGACTGAAAGAGTCAGAGGTATGAGGAAGAATAGAGTGAGGAAGGAAAGACAGAGTGGAGCTCTGAGGGGAGGCGGTTCCTAAGCTGGGAGAGGAAAGAGAGTGGAGGTCTGAGGGGAGGCTGTTCCTAAACTGGGAGAGGAAAGAGAGTGGAGGTCTGAGGGGAAGCGGTTCCTAAGCTGGGAGAGGAAAGAGTGGAGGTCTAAGGGGAGGCTGTTCCTAAGCTGGGAGAGGAAAGAGAGTGGAGCTCTGAGGGGAGGCGGTTCCTAAACTGGGAGAGGAAAGAGAGTGGAGCTCTGAGGGGAGGCTGTTCCTAAACTGGGAGAGGAAAGAGAGTGGAGGTCTGAGGGGAGGCGGTTCCTAAGCTGGGAGAGGAAAGAGAGTGGAGCTCTGAGGGGAGGCTGTTCCTAAACTGGGAGAGGAAAGAGAGTGGAGGTCTGAGGGGAGGCTGTTCCTAAGCTGGGAGAGGAAAGAGAGTGGAGCTCTGAGGGGAGGCTGTTCCTAAACTGGGAGAGGAAAGAGAGTGGAGGTCTGAGGGGAGGCTGTTCCTAAGCTGGGAGAGGAAAGAGAGTGGAGCTCTGAGGGGAAGCGGTTCCTAAGCTGGGAGAGGAAAGAGAGTGGAGGTCTGAGGGGAGGCTGTTCCTAAGCTGGGAGAGGAAAGAGAGTGGAGCTCTGAGGGGAGGCGGTTCCTAAACTGGAAGAGGAAAGAGAGTGGAGCTCTGAGGGGAGGCGGTTCCTAAGCTGGGAGAGGAAAGAGAGTGGAGCTCTGAGGGGAGGCTGTTCCTAAGCTGGGAGAGGAAAGAGAGTGGAGCTCTGAGGGGAGGCTGTTCCTAAACTGGGAGAGGAAAGAGAGTGGAGCTCTGAGGGGAGGCGGTTCCTAAGCTGGGAGAGGAACGCAGGGAAGTGTGATCTGTTTTCTCTAGCGAGACCTTTTCATTGAGTAGAACATGACTTCCTCATTCATTACTGTTAATGACCACACCGAGTTTGCCCCCACTGAATGACCCCGCTAGAGAGGATAACTGGGTTGTGTTCATTAAGGAGAAAACGTTTTGAAAAATAAATCAAACTCACGGTAGAAGAAGGGGACAAACTCCACGGTGAGAGGAGCTGCTTTGTGTTTCTGTCTGCTCTTCTCCACTGTACTCCGCTGGTCCCTGGAGACGACAGGCAAAACACACGGTGTCAGAAAAAGACCCCCTGTCCAAACTCTGTGTTTGTGTGTCTGTGAGCAGGAACACTGCTGGGAGGGTTTAGCACAGGATTAGAACCAACACTACTTGGGATTGATTTGGAAAATGTTATGGCACTTTGGGAAAAAAATACTTTTATACTAATTAGGTAAACCAAGCCGAGCTGTATTGTGAAGAAACAACAACATCCAAGCCAGCACATTATGATTGTAGTGTTTTCAGAAGTGTAACAGTAGAATTGACTATGGTGGAATAAGTACATAATGATGATCCTAAGAGCGTTGTTTCTAGTGCTTCAGTACCCACGAGAGCCCCGGTGCTGACAGAGTCCCGGTGGTTAATGCGTGCTTGACCCTGCTCCTCCAGTACCCCCTCCAGTACCCAGAGCCCTGGTGGTTAATGCGTGCTTGACCCTGCTCCTCCAGTACCCAGAGCCCTGGTGGTTAATGCGTGCTTGACCCTGCTCCTCCAGTACTCCCTCCAGTACCCAGAGCCCCGGTGGTTAATGCGTGCTTGACCCTGCTCCTCCAGTACCCCCTCCAGTACCCAGAGCCCTGGTGGTTAATGCGTGCTTGACCCTGCTCCTCCAGTACCCCCTCCAGTACCCAGAGCCCTGGTGGTTAATGCGTGCTTGACCCTGCTCCTCCAGTACCCAGAGCCCCGGTGGTTAATGCGTGCTTGACCCTGCTCCTCCAGTACTCCCTCCAGTACCCAGAGCCCCGGTGGTTAATGCGTGCTTGACCCTGCTCCTCCAGTACCCCCTCCAGTACCCAGAGCCCTGGTGGTTAATGCGTGCTTGACCCTGCTCCTCCAGTACCCCCTCCAGTACCCAGAGCCCTGGTGGTTAATGCGTGCTTGACCCTGCTCCTCCAGTACCCAGAGCCCCGGTGGTTAATGCGTGCTTGACCCTGCTCCTCCAGTACCCCCTCCAGTACCCAGAGCCCTGGTGGTTAATGCGTGCTTGACCCTGCTCCTCCAGTACCCCCTCCAGTACCCAGAGCCCTGGTGGTTAATGCGTGCTTGACCCTGCTCCTCCAGTACCCAGAGCCCCGGTGGTTAATGTGTGCTTGACCCTGCTCCTCAGTACCCCCTCCAGTACCCAGAGACCTGGTGGTTAATGCGTGCTTGACCCTGCTCCTCCAGTACCCCCTCCAGTACCCAAAGCCCCGGTGGTTAATGCGTGCTTGACCCTGCTCCTCCAGTACCCCCTCCAGTACCCAGAGCCCCGGTGGTTAATGCGTGCTTGACCCTGCTCCTCCAGTACCCAGAGCCCTGGTGGTTAATGCGTGCTTGACCCTGCTCCTCCAGTACCCAGAGCCCCGGTGGTTAATGCGTGCTTGACCCTGCTCCTCCAGTACCCAGAGCCCTTCCACTTATTGTGTAACAGTGGAGGCCGCTGATGGGAGAATGGCTCATAATAATGGCTGGAATGGAGTTAATGGAATGGTATCAAACATGTGTTCCATTCCAGACATTATTATGAGCCGTCCTCCACTTCCTGTGGATCTACTACAGTTCCATCTATTATTATGAGCGGTCCTCCCTTTAATGTGGATCTACTACAGTTCCATCTATTATTATGAGCTGTCCTCCACTTCCTGTGGATCTACTACAGTTCCATCTATTATTATGAGCTGTCCTCCCCTTACTGTGGATCTACTACAGTTCCATCTATTATTATGAGCGGTCCTCCCTTTAATGTGGATCTACTACAGTTCCATCTATTATTATGAGCCGTCCTCCACTTACTGTGGATCTACTACAGTTCCATCTATTATTATGAGCTGACCTCCCCTTAGTGTGGATCTACTACAGTTCCATCTATTATTATGAGCCGTCCTCCACTTACTGTGGATCTACTACAGTTCCATCTATTATTATGAGTCGTCCTCCACTTACTGTGGATCTACTACAGTTCCATCTATTATTATGAGCTGTCCTCCCCTTCCTGTGGATCTACTACAGTTCCATCTATTATTATGAGCGGTCCTCCCTTTACTGTGGATCTACTACAGTTCCATCTATTATTATGAGTCGTCCTCCACTTACTGTGGATCTACTACAGTTCCATCTATTATTATGAGCTGTCCTCCCCTTACTGTGGATCTACTACAGTTCCATCTATTATTATGAGCGGTCCTCCCTTTACTGTGGATCTACTACAGTTCCATCTATTATTATGAGTCGTCCTCCACTTACTGTGGATCTACTACAGTTCCATCTATTATTATGAGCTGTCCTCCCCTTCCTGTGGATCTACTACAGTTCCATCTATTATTAGGTCTAGTCCTGTATTAACAGACCTGGCTCAACCAATCACATGATCTATCAACAGTTAACAAGGTCCATCTCACCATAAGTTGAGGTCAATCTATTTATCTATGATAAGATCAAGCTCACGATTTATGATAAGTTAAGAAGGTCACACGATCCACGATAAGTTAAGAAGGGCACACAATCTATGATAAGTTAAGAAGGTCACACAATCTATGATAAGTTAAGAAGGGCACACAATCTATGATAAGTTAAGAAGGTCACACGATCCACGATAAGTTAAGAAGGTCACACGATCCATGATAAGTTAAGAAGGTCACACAATCTATGATAAGTTAAGAAGGTCACACGATCCACGATAAGTTAAGAAGGTCACACGATCCACGATAAGTTAAGAAGGTCACACAATCTATGATAAGTTAAGAAGGGCACACAATCTATGATAAGTTAAGAAGGTCACACGATCCACGATAAGTTAAGAAGGGCACACAATCTATGATAAGTTAAGAAGGTCACACAATCTGATGATAAGGTCACACAATCTATGATAAGTTAAGAAGGTCACACAATCTATGATAAGTTAAGAAGGTCACACAATCTATGATAAGTTAAGAAGGTCACACAATCTATGATAAGTTAAGAAGGTCACACAATCTATGATAAGTTAAGAAGGTCACACAATCTATGATAAGTTAAGAAGGTCACACAATCTATGATAAGTTAAGAAGGTCACACAATCTATGATAAGTTAAGAAGGTCACACAATCTATGATAAGTTAAGAAGGTCACACAATCCATGATAAGTTAAGAAGGTCACACAATCTATGATAAGTTAAGAAGGTCACATAATCTATGATAAGTTAAGAAGGTCACACACATGATAAGTTAAGAATCAATCTATGATAAGTTAAGAAGGTCACACAATCTATGATAAGTTAAGAAGGTCACATAATCTATGATAAGTTAAGAAGGTCACACAATCTATGATAAGTTAAGAAGGTCACACAATCTATGATAAGTTAAGAAGGTCACACAATCTATGATAAGTCTATGATAAGTTAAGAAGGTCACACAATCTATGATAAGTTAAGAAGGTCACACAATCTATGATAAGTTAAGAAGGTCACACAATCTATGATAAGTTAAGAAGGTCACACAATCCATGATAAGTCAAGGTCAATCAGGTACTGGAAAATATAAAATAGATGGACTAAGTGGAATGGCTGGGGTCACATCAGGAGATGTTTGGGGAACATTGTTCACTGTCTGCTCCAGAGATTTCTTGACAAATAAATGTCAACCTCATTGTGACTTCCCTGGTTAAATAAAGAATAATAAATCAAATAAACAAACTCTGCTAGAGTTAGCGACTTAGTGTACCCGCAGGTGCGATGTCTCCAGTTCCGGTAGGGGTCGTACAGGCTCTCGCAGAAGGCCAGAGAGTGGCGGACAAACTCCTCAGCCTGAGTCTGGTCCACCATCTCCTTCTCCTTGGTCTTACTCTTCAGCTGTAGGAGAGAGCATGGTGAGGCTAGAGACACACACACAGGAATGTGGAATCTCACGGGAACGTACCTACTTAATCATTGTGACATGCTAAAAAAAAATCAACGTAATCATTGTGACATGCTAAAAAATGTTTTTTGTTCAAATCTGTTTTGAAACAGACTAGCACAAATGCTCACACATATCTACACCTAATCGACTGGGTAAAAAATACTTTATTTTGTGCAGGTCGGTTTTTAAACTTGTTTTCAAAAGGAAACAGAGTCAGGAAGGCGATGATAGGGGGAGAAGAGGGTGGATAAGGGGGAGAAGTGGGTGGATAAGGGGGAGAAGTGGGTGGATAAGGGGGAGAAGTGGGTGGATAAGGGGGAGAAGAGGGTGGATAAGGGGGAGAAGAGGGTGGATAAGGGTGGATAAGAGGGTGGATAAAGGAGGAGAAGAGGGTGGATAAAGGGGAGAAGAGGGTGGATAAGGAGAGAAGAGGGTGGATAAAGGGGGAGAAGAGGGTGGATAAGGGGGAGAAGAGGGTGGATAAGGGGGAGAAGGGTGGATAAGGGGGAGAAGAGGGTGGATAAGGGGGAGAAGAGGGTGGATAAGGGGGAGAAGAGGGTGGATAAGGGGGAGAAGAGGGTGGATAAGGGGGAGAAGAGGGTGGATAAGGGGGAGAAGTGGGTGGATAAGGGGGAGAAGTGGGTGGATAAGGGGGAGAAGTGGGTGGATAAGGGAGAGAAGTGGGTGGATAAGGGAGGAGAAGAGGGTGGATAAAGGAGGAGAAGAGGGTGGATAAAGGAGGAGAAGAGGGTGGATAAAGGAGGAGAAGAGGGTGGATAGAGGAGAAGAGGGTGGATAAGGGGGAGAAGAGGGTGGATAAGGAGAGAAGAGGGTGGATAAGGGAGGAGAAGAGGGTGGATAGAGGAGAAGAGGGTGGATAAGGGGGAGAAGAGGGTGGATAAGGGAGGAGAAGAGGGTGGATAAGGGGAGAAGAGGGTGGATAAGGGGGAGAAGAGGGTGGATAAGGGGGAGAAGAGGGTGGATAAAGGAGGAGAAGAGGGTGGATAAAGGAGGAGAAGAGGGTGGATAAGGGGGAGAAGAGGGTGGATAAGGGGGAGAAGAGGGTGGATAAGGGGGGAGAAGAGGGTGGATAAGGGGGAGAAGAGGGTGGATAAGGAGAGAAGTGGGTGGATAAAGGAGAGAAGTGGGTGGATAAAGGGGGAGAAGTGGGTGGATAAAGGGGGAGAAGTGGGTGGATAAAGGGGGAGAAGAGGATGGATAAAGGAGAGAAGAGGGTGGATAAAGGAGAGAAGAGGGTGGATAAGGGGGAGAAGAGGGTGGATAAAGGAGAGAAGAGGGTGGATAAAGGGGGAGAAGTGGGTGGATAAAGGAGAGAAGAGGGTGGATAAAGGAGAGAAGAGGGTGGATAAAGGGGGAGAAGTGGGTGGATAAAGGGGGAGAAGTGGGTGGATAAGGGGGGAGAGGAATCAGACCTGCTGGATGTAGAGCGTTGTCATGGTAATGACATGGTTGATGTAGGAGCAGGTGCCAATCTCCTCCACATTGGACAGGTTCCTGCAGAGAGAGAAAGTCATAGCCTGTTAAGGTAGTGACCGGTTCCAACACAGACACAGAGAGACCGAGAGACATGAGTCATGTCTGTTATAGTAGGGACAGGTTCCAACAGAGAGTCATGTCTGTTATAGTAGGGACAGGTTCTAACAGAGAGTCATGTCTGTTATAGTAGGGACAGAGTTCTAGGGACAGGTTCCAACAGAGAGTCATGTCTGTTATAGTAGGGACAGGTTCCAACAGAGAGTCATGTCTGTTATAGTAGGGACAGGTTCCAACAGAGAGTCATGTCTGTTATAGTAGGGACAGGTTCCAACAGAGAGTCATGTCTGTTATAGTAGGGACAGGTTCCAACAGAGAGTCATGTCTGTTATAGTAGGGACAGGTTCCAACAGAGAGTCATGTCTGTTATAGTAGGGACAGGTTCCAACAGAGAGTCATGTCTGTTATAGTAGGGACAGGTTCCAACAGAGAGAGAGAGTCATGTCTGTTATAGTAGGGACAGGTTACAACAGAGAGTCATGTCTGTTATAGTAGGGACAGGTTCCAACAGAGAGAGAGAGTCATGTCTGTTATAGTAGGGACAGGTTCTAACAGAGACTCATGTCTGTTATAGTAGGGACAGGTTCCAACAGAGAGAGAGAGTCATGTCTGATATAGTAGGGACAGGTTCCAACAGAGAGAGAGTCATGTCTGTTATAGTAGGGACAGGTTCTAACAGAGAGAGTCATGTCTGTTATAGTAGGGACAGGTTCTAACAGAGAGAGAAAGTCATGTCTGTTATAGTAGGGACAGGTTCTAACAGAGAGAAAGTCATAGCCTGTTAAGGTAGTGACAGGTTCCAACAGAGAGAGTCATGTCTGTTATAGTAGGGACAGGTTCTAACAGAGAGAGAGTCATGTCTGTTATAGTAGGGACAGGTTCTAACAGAGAGAGAGTCATGTCTGTTATAGTAGGGACAGGTTCTAACAGAGAGAGAGTCATGTCTGTTATAGTAGGGACAGGTTCTAACAGAGAGAGTCATGTCTGTTATAGTAGGGACAGGTTCTAACAGAGAGAGTCATGTCTGTTATAGTAGGGACAGGTTCTAACAGAGAGAGTCATGTCTGTTATAGTAGGGACAGGTTCTAACAGAGAGAGTCATGTCTGTTATAGTAGGGACAGGTTCTAACAGAGAGAGTCATGTCTGTTATAGTAGGGACAGGTTCTAACAGAGAGAGTCATGTCTGTTATAGTAGGGACAGGTTCTAACAGAGAGAGAAAGTCATAGCCTGTTAAGGTAGTGACCGGTTCCAACAGAGAGAGTCATGTCTGTTATAGTAGGGACAGGTTCTAACAGAGAGAGAGAGTCATGTCTGTTATAGTAGGGACAGGTTCCAACAGAGAGAGTCATGTCTGTTATAGTAGGGACAGGTTCCAACAGAGAGAGTCATGTCTGTTATAGTAGGGACAGGTTCCAACAGAGAGAGTCATGTCTGTTATAGTAGGGACAGGTTCCAACAGAGAGTCATGTCTGTTATAGTAGGGACAGGTTCCAACAGAGAGAGTCATGTCTGTTATAGTAGGGACAGGTTCTAACAGAGAGAGAGAGTCATGTCTGTTATAGTAGGGACAGGTTCCAACAGAGAGAGTCATGTCTGTTATAGTAGGGACAGGTTCCAACAGAGAGAGTCATGTCTGTTATAGTAGGGACAGGTTCTAACAGAGAGAGAGAGTCATGTCTGTTATAGTAGGGACAGGTTCCAACAGAGAGAGTCATGTCTGTTATAGTAGGGACAGGTTCTAACAGAGAGAGAGAGTCATGTCTGTTATAGTAGGGACAGGTTCTAACAGAGAGAGTCATGTCTGTTATAGTAGGGACAGGTTCCAACAGAGAGAGTCATGTCTGTTATAGTAGGGACAGGTTCCAACAGAGAGAGAGAGTCATGTCTGTTATAGTAGGGACAGGTTCTAACAGAGAGAGAGTCATGCCTGTTATAGTAGGGACAGGTTCCAACAGAGAGAGTCATGTCTGTTATAGTAGGGACAGGTTCTAACAGAGAGAGTCATGTCTGTTATAGTAGGGACAGGTTCTAACAGAGAGAGTCATGTCTGTTATAGTAGGGACAGGTTCTAACAGAGAGAGTCATGTCTGTTATAGTAGGGACAGGTTCTAACAGAGAGAGTCATGTCTGTTATAGTAGGGACAGGTTCTAACAGAGAGAGTCATGTCTGTTATAGTAGGGACAGGTTCTAACAGAGAGAGAAAGTCATAGCCTGTTAAGGTAGTGACCGGTTCCAACAGAGAGAGTCATGTCTGTTATAGTAGGGACAGGTTCTAACAGAGAGAGAGAGTCATGTCTGTTATAGTAGGGACAGGTTCCAACAGAGAGAGAGAGTCATGTCTGTTATAGTAGGGACAGGTTCCAACAGAGAGAGAGAGTCATGTCTGTTATAGTAGGGACAGGTTCCAACAGAGAGAGAGTCATGTCTGTTATAGTAGGGACAGGTTCTAACAGAGAGAGTCATGTCTGTTATAGTAGGGACAGGTTCTAACAGAGAGAGTCATGTCTGTTATAGTAGGGACAGGTTCTAACAGAGAGAGAGAGAGTCATGTCTGTTATAGTAGGGACAGGTTCTAACAGAGAGTCATGTCTGTTATAGTAGGGACAGCTTCTAACAGAGAGAGAGAGTCATGTCTGTTATAGTAGGGACAGGTTATAACAGAGAGAGTCATGTCTGTTATAGTAGGGACAGGTTCTAACAGAGAGTCATGTCTGTTATAGTAGGGACAGGTTCTAACAGAGAGAGAGAGAGTCATGTCTGTTATAGTAGGGACAGGTTCCAACAGAGAGAGAGAGTCATGTCTGTTATAGTAGGGACAGGTTCTAACAGAGAGAGTCATGTCTGTTATAGTAGGGACAGGTTCCAACAGAGAGTCATGTCTGTTATAGTAGGGACAGGTTCTAACAGAGAGTCATGTCTGTTATAGTAGGGACAGGTTCTAACAGAGAGTCATGTCTGTTATAGTAGGGACAGGTTCCAACAGAGAGAGTCATGTCTGTTATAGTAGGGACAGGTTCTAACAGAGAGTCATGCCTGTTATAGTAGGGACAGGTTCCAACAGAGAGAGTCATGTCTGTTATAGTAGGGACAGGTTCTAACAGAGAGTCATGCCTGTTATAGTAGGGACAGGTTCCAACAGAGAGAGAGAGTCATGTCTGTTATAGTAGGGACAGGTTCTAACAGAGAGAGAGAGTCATGTCTGTAATAGTAGGGACAGGTTCTAACAGAGAGAGAGAGTCATGTCTGTTATAGTAGGGACAGGTTCTAACAGAGAGAATCATGTCTGTTATAGTAGGGACAGGTTCTAACAGAGAGAGTCATGTCTGTTATAGTAGGGACAGGTTCTAACAGAGAGTCATGTCTGTTATATTTTTTTAAATAGTACCTCATCATCCATTACTACAAAGCTGGACCAAAGAGTAGCCAGCTACATTTGACAATTAGAAGGGAGGGAGGGGCCAGACTACTGGACCGGTACAGCCAGGTCTAGGTAGGTGGAGGGAGGGGCCAGACTACTGGACCAGTACAGCCAGGTCTAGGTAGGTGGAGGGAGGGGCCAGACTACTGGACCGGTACAACCAGGCCTAGGTAGGTGGAGGGAGGGGCCAGACTACTGGACCGGTACAACCAGGTCTTGGTAGGTGGTGGGAGGGACCAGACTACTGGACCGGTACAACTAGGTCTAGGTAGGTGGAGGGAGGGGCCAGACTACTGGACCGGTACAACTAGGTCTTGGTAGGTGGAGGGAGGGGCCAGACTACTGGACCGGTACAACCAGGTCTTGGTAGGTGGAGGGAGGGGCCAGACTACTGGACCGGTACAACCAGGTCTTGGTAGGTGGAGGGAGGGGCCAGACTACTGCTTCTGGTCCTACAGAAACACCACGGACCAACCTGCAGATGACGATGAGGAACTTGACCAGCAGGAGGGCCAGGTTCTGCTGCTCCTGCTCCAGCCCGTCCGAGGCCTTCTGGACACACTGGAGCAGCTGGTGCCGCAACACCTGCAGGATGTTGTCTGGCAGCAGGGTCATCACTGGAGGCACCTCCTCCAACCTGGGGAGGGAGAGAGAGAAAGGGGTGAAATAAGGGGAACACCAAAACATGCTCAACTCTCACCTGCTTTTCATACACATCTGCACAAATATTATGCAAGCAAGCGCACGCACCCTGCCATCCAGGACGTTTCTACCAGGTCCTAAAAGTGGCCAAAGACTCCAGTCACCCAAGTCACACTGTTCTCTCTGCTACCGCACGGCAAGCGGTACCGATGCACCGAGCTCACATACACAAATAAATCCACCCAAACTTCTAAGACCTTCAGATACGTTACACACATTTACACACATCTACCTAAGCAACACACCATGATAACCTTTACACTAGTATTTGCTGATAGATTAATGTTATGAAACCATCCACTGTACAGCTAACAGTGAACCTAACTGTCCCTCTCTGTAGACAGGGGTCATCAGAGAGGAATGGGCCTGTCTCTGTCCCTCTCTGTAGACAGGGGTCATCAGAGAGGAATGGGCCTGTCTCTGTCCCTCTCTGTAGACAGGGGTCATCAGAGAGGAATGGGCCTGTCTCTGTCCCTCTCTGTAGACAGGGGTCATCAGAGAGGAATGGGCCTGTCTCTGTCCCTCTCTGTAGACAGGGGTCATCAGAGAGGAATGGGCCTGTCTCTGTCCCTCTCTGTAGACAGGGGTCATCAGAGAGGAATGGGCCTGTCTCTGTCCCTCTCTGTAGACAGGGGTCATCAGAGAGGAATGGGTCTGTCTCTGTCCCTCTCTGTAGACAGGGGTCATCAGAGAGGAATGGGTCTGTCTCTGTCCCTCTCTGTAGACAGGGGTCATCAGAGAGGAATGGGTCTGTCTCTGTCCCTCTCTGTAGACAGGGGTCATCAGAGAGGAATGGGTCTGTCTCTGTCCCTCTCTGTAGACAGGGGTCATCAGAGAGGAATGGGTCTGTCTCTGTGCCTCTCTGTAGACAGGGGTCATCAGAGAGGAATGGGTCTGTCTCTGTCCCTCTCTGTAGACAGGGGTCATACAGAGAGGAATGGGTCTGTCTCTGTCCCTCTCTGTAGACAGGGGTCATCAGAGAGGAATGGGCCTGTCTCTGTCCCTCTCTGTAGACAGGGGCCATCAGAGAGGAATGGGCCTGTCTCTGTCCCTCTCTGTAGACAGGGGTCATCAGAGAGGAATGGGCCTGTCTCTGTCCCTCTCTGTAGACAGGGGTCATCAGAGAGGAATGGGCCTGTCTCTGTCCCTCTCTGTAGACAGGGGTCATCAGAGAGGAATGGGCCTGTGTCTGTCCCTCTCTGTAGACAGGGGTCATCAGAGAGGAATGGGCCTGTCTCTGTCCCTCTCTGTAGACAGGGGTCATCAGAGAGGAATGGGTCTGTCTCTGTCCCTCTCTGTAGACAGGGGTCATCAGAGAGGAATGGGCCTGTCTCTGTCCCTCTCTGTAGACAGGGGTCATCAGAGAGGAATGGGCCTGTCTCTGTCCCTCTCTGTAGACAGGGGTCATCAGAGAGGAATGGGTCTGTCTCTGTCCCTCTCTGTAGACAGGGGTCATCAGAGAGGAATGGGCCTGTCTCTGTCCCTCTCTGTAGACAGGGGTCATCAGAGAGGAATGGGCCTGTCTCTGTCCCTCTCTGTAGACAGGGGTCATCAGAGAGGAATGGGCCTGTCTCTGTCCCTCTCTGTAGACAGGGGTCATCAGAGATGAATGGGCCTGTCTCCGTCCCTCTCTGTAGACAGAGGTCATCAGAGAGGAATGGGTTCTTCCTCCAACAGAGCCCAGATGAACATTCCCAAATCAGGGTAAGAGCGTATCGCTGGGAAAAGCAGGACAGCTGTGGCAGAGGGGGGAGGTGGAGTGAGAAAGAGAGAGAGAGGGGGAGGTGGAGTGGGAAAGAGAGGGAGAGGGAGGATGGAAAGTAATCTGTTTCCCCTTGCTCCACACTTCACTCTCTCCAGTCCCACACACACAGACCACACAGCCTTACGTAACCATCTGACAGGACTGACTGGGCATTTCACTGGTCATGTGACCAGACCACAGCTGGAAGAGCAGAGGAGCACATCACCTCTCACTCGCTCTCTCCCTCTGTCTCTCTCTATACTGCATGTGCTTCTTCTCCCTGAACGCTCTGCAAACATACAGACATGCACAGAACCTTCACCCCAACACAGATTCCAGAGCAGGTTATGGAACCCCAACACAGATTCCAGAGCTGGTTATGGAACACCAACACAGATTCCAGAGCTGGTTATGTAACCCCAGCACAGATTCCAGAGCTGGTTATGGAACCCCAACACAGATTCCAGAGCTGGTTATGGAACCAGAGGTTCCAGAGCTGGTTATGGAACCAGAGATTCCAGAGCTGGTTATGGAACCAGAGATTCCAGAGCTGGTTATGGAACCCCAACACGGATTCCAGAGCTGGTTATGGAACCCCAACATGGACTCCAGAGCTGGTTATGGAACCCCACACAGACAGATTGGAACCCCAACACAGATTCCAGAGCTGGTTATGGAACCCCAACACAGATTCCAGAGCTGGTTATGGAACCCCAACACAGATTCCAGAGCTGGTTATGGAACCCCAACACAGATTCCAGAGCTGGTTATGGAACCCCAACACAGATTCCAGAGCTGGTTATGGAACCCCAACACAGATTCCAGAGCTGGTTATGGAACCCCAACACAGATTCCAGAGCTGGTTATGGAACCCCAACAGATTCCAGAGCTGGTTATGGAACCCCAACACAGATTCCAGAGCTGGTTATGGAACCCCAACACAGATTCCAGAGCTGGTTATGGAACCCCAACACAGATTCCAAAGCTGGTTATGGAACCCCAACACAGATTCCAGAGCTGGTTATGGAACCACAGATTCCAGAGCTGGTTATGGAACCACAGATTCCAGAGCTGGTTATGGAACCCCAACACAGATTCCAGAGCTGGTTATGGAACCCCAACACAGATTCCAGAGCTGGTTATGGAACCCCAACACAGATTCCAAAGCTGGTTATGGAACCCCAACACAGATTCCAGAGCTGGTTATGGAACCACAGATTCCAGAGCTGGTTATGGAACCACAGATTCCAGAGCTGGTTATGGAACCACAGATTCCAGAGCTGGTTATGGAACCACAGATTCCAGAGCTGGTTATGGAACCACAGATTCCAGAGCTGGTTATGGAACCCCAACACAGATTCCAGAGCTGGTTATGGAACCCCAACACAGATTCCAAAGCTGGTTATGGAACCCCAACACAGATTCCAAAGCTGGTTATGGAACCACAGATTCCAGAGCTGGTTATGGAACCACAGATTCCAGAGCTGGTTATGGAACCCTATAGTCTATTTCTGTATCTTGCGTTTTGAAAATGTGTCCCCGTTTATGACCCTAAAGACAGGCTACATTTGCACAGCGATGGTGGGCGCTTGCCTGTGTGCTCGGAGGCCGCAAGCTACTTTTTAGGGGTAATGGGTCAAAACATTTGAAAACCAATGAGCTAGAGAACAGCACAAACATTCAGAATATGAACCGTTCACTTTGCAACGGGGCATCAAGCAACAGCCACCATAGACCTACTGCTCTTTTGGTATGTCAAAATCGCTTGGAATTAAACATCGACTTATAAAGCCTGCAATTGGAATTTATTGTTAAAATGTATTGTTGCAAAATCAAAATGTGTTATAGATAAAATAATGAAAAGGGCTGTCTGATGGCTTCAATAAATAGACAAGTATTTGTAGTTGAACAAGTCGTTGCCTGATTAGATGTTTTATTTTTATTTTTTACTTGACATGACTTGCTCTTAGACCCGGCCCGTTCTACTTGGACTGACCGGAGACTCGACCCGTTCTACTTGGACCTTGTGACTTGCTTGTGACTCAAATAATAGTGACTTGGTCCCATCTCTGGGGCTATGCTTACCTGGAGGGTGGCTTCTCAAAGTCCACATCTAGACATCTCTCATAGGAGCCAATGAAGATCTCCAGCCACAGCTTCAGGTAGTCTGGGTCCCTCTGTCACAGAGAGGGATGGGAGGATGGAATGAAGGAGGAGAGGGGGAAGAGAGGGTGAGGAGAAGGAGGGGGAAGAGAGGTGGAAGAGAAGGAGGGGGAAGAGAGGGTGAGGAAGAGTAGGAGAGGGGGAAGAGGGTGAGGAAGAGAGGTGGAAGAGAGGGTGAGGAAGAGTAGGAGAGGGGGAAGAGAGGGTGAGGAAGAGAGGGGGAAGAAGAGTAGGAGAGGGGGAAGAGAGGGTGAGGAAGAGAGGGGGAAGAAGAGTAGGAGAGGGGGAAGAGAGGTGGAAGAGAGGGTGAGGAAGAGGAGGAGAGGGGGAAGAGAGGGTGAGGAAGAAGAGAGTGTGAGGAAGAGGAGGAGAGGGAGAAGATAGGGTGAGGTGAAGAGGAGGAGAGGGAGAAGAGGAGGGTGAGGTGAAGAGGAGGAGAGGGAGAAGAGGAGGGTGAGGTGAAGAGGAGGAGAGGGAGAAGAGGAGGGTGAGGAGAAGAGGAGGAGAGGGAGAAGAGGAGGGTGAGGTGAAGAGGAGGAGGGGAAGAAGAGGAGGGTGAGGTGAAGAGGAGGAGAGGGAGGGAGGGAGGGAGGGAGAAGGAAATAAACACATGTTAGTGGTTGTCATGTGAGAATAGAGAGATAATGATTCCACTAACTGTAGTATGTCAGGAGGGGCAGATTACAGTGAACTCAGGTGTGTGTGTGTGTGTGTGTGTGTGTGTGTGTGTGTGTGTGTGTGTGTGTGTGTGTGTGTGTGTGTGTGTGTGTGTGTGTGTGTGTGTGTGTGTGTGTGTGTGTGTGTGTGTGTGTGTGTGTGTGTGTGTGTGTAATGAGGAGTGCACCTGTCTGCCTGAAAAACAGGCATCGCTACATTCTCTACTCCCGAGGGGAGTCACGAGCAGCTGCCTTTCAGACATTTCCTACATTCCTGGGAACAATGCAGAGAGCCAGAGGACAGCAGCACTGTTCACAGACAGACAGACAGACAGCACATCACCCTCCCACTCTGAGAATGCCAGTCATCTCCACACCCTGGCTAGCCTAAGCTCTATCTCTGCCCAGGGTGGGGAGGTAGAGAGGGGGGTAGAGAGGGAGGTAGAGCAGGGGAGTTCCAAGGCTTGCCTGACTGACACTGATTCAGGTCAAGGGGGACTGATATGAGAAAAGTCCCAGAGTATTATTGTGGAACCAGTAGGAGTGGCAGGAATCAATACTGCTGTGTCAGACTAAGTGCTGTTCAATAAGGCAGTAGGCTGTATTGTTTGGTGGGGCAGTACAGTGCTTAGTAGCATTTGTTTGACAAAGCAGTGTTTCTACACTCCTGGGGTGTAGAGGATATTCACTAGGAATCAACTGGAAGCAAACGGACCAAAACCAAGAGGGATTACCAGAACTTGTCCAATAAGAAACGTTGGTTTTCGTTGCCAAACGTGTTGCTACGGTGTGCACTAATGAATAAATACACCCCTGGCATGTGCCTGCTAGGTCCGTCAGAGTAACACCCGTTTAAGGACAAAACCCACCAGACTGACTGTCGGTCTGCACAATACATGGTGTTCATTCGTTTGCTGTGGTCGCGGTGTGTTATAGTGAACACCCACCGATGGCTGACGGACGGCATTTTAGCCCTTTTCCTCATGTAGAATCGGTTTGCAAATTACAGACGACCTCTGTTCAGGGGTGCTAACTACTCTTGGCCGGCAGACATTCAACCATCCTACCAGTCTGTCCCTGCCTTTTGTCAATTTTCAAGTGACACTTTTGATGAAGTGGTTTTCTGATGACGCCCAGTTCAGTTACATGTAAATGGCCATATTTCTTACATCTAGCCAATACTATTCAGGACCCTATAAATGTGCAGTAAGGTTGGTTATGACACTAGAGCGGGGCAGGACAAGTCTAGGAAAGCCTCAGCCTGCTGCGTGTCACTGTGGGAATGGTCCAGAACACGAAAGAATTCCAAAAGTGAGGTCATCAGATCAGCAAGTGACTTGACGGAGCGTTTGAGAGGGACTTGGATACAGAGTTCAGTACAAGTGTCTGTCTGTGTATAATGGAATCAATAAGGTTGTACAGCAAAAACATATGACGATCTTGTTCATTCCGCTCTCAATGTGTGTGTTCCCTCCCCTTGACTGTGTGAGCCAGAGCAGGTTTGGGCACTAGCCCCAGGGAGTGTGTGTGAGTGGTTAGAGAGAATGCCCTCTTTCACTGGGCAACCAGGGAGTACAGATGTCCACTGAGGGCTCAGGGCTGAGACAGGGAGAGCAGGGAGGGGAGAGCAGGGAAGGGAGAGCAGGGAAGGGAGAGCAGGGAAGGGAGAGCAGGGAAGGGAGAGCAGGGAAGGGAGAGCAGGGAAGGGAGAGCAGGGAAGGGAGAGCAGGGAAGGGAGAGCAGGGAGGGGAGAGCAGAGAGGGACACACCCTGGGCCTGCTTGCTGTGGCACCACTGCTGACCCAACACCAAGCAACACTGGCCGGATGAATTCAGATCAGATGAGCTCAACATCTGGGTAGCAACATATTAGTAATATCTCTGAAACGATCTGACAGACTTTAATGACTGATGACGTATTTCCTATTAGTGTGTTTTCTTATGGTCAGCCGGTTTGAGGGGGAGGGTAATCTGGGTTTCCTGTGCCCAACATGTGACCATCCATCCTGATATCCTGACCACCCCCTCCCTGAGTCTTAATAACACATGACCCCATGGGACCTTCCCAACAGGGTGAATTGTGGGTTGTTATTAGTCAGCTGGTTTGGCAGGGGGTTAGACTATAACTGTCGTTGTACCAAGCATGTGACCATTCCTCATGAAATCATGACGACCCCCCTCACTGAATCTTAATAACACATGACCCGGTAGGACCTCACTAGCCTGAGCCGACAAGGTTATCAACATCAATCTCCCCTCAAGGAGATGCCATCCAGAGGAGATGCCATCCAGAGGAGATGCCATCCAGAGGAGATGCCATCCAGAGGAGATGCCATCCAGAGGAGATGCCATCCAGAGGTGAAGAGAGCATTACGAAGGAGTTATATCGCTTCCTTTATGACCGGCACTGCCCTCCTCACCCTACCAGAAGGGCATGGTTGGCATGGTGACCGAGTATGACTGCTAGAGGAAATGTTGAGGGGTGACTCAAAACCAATGTCAACTGTAGATGTCCCCTCCCTAACAGTTTCTCTGTTTTACCACAATGTCTATTGTAGATGTCCCCTCCCTAACAGTTTCTCTGTTTTACCACAATGTCTATTGTAGATGTCCCCTCAGTCAATCCCAGGATACCACAATGTCAACTGTAGATGTCCCCTCCCTAACAGTCTCTCTGTTTTACCACAATGTCTATTGTAGATGTCCCCTCCCTAACAGTCTCTCTGTTTTACCACAATGTCTACTGTAGATGTCCTGTCCAAACAGTTTCTATTTTACAAATGTCTTTATTGCCTTCATGGTCCATCTACAGTCACCTTCTCCTCCCCATCAATCTCCAGTACTCACTATCCTGGGATTGACTGATGTAACGGCACCAGTAGTATTTATAGTGCACACATGGGAGGGGCTAAACCACGAGGTGTGGTCGATATATAAACACTATGACATTACTGATGTTGCTGGTGATATTTATAGCACACAGTGAAGGAGGAGAGAGCCGAGAGGAGAGCCGGGCGAACGAGCGAGCCAGAGCCGGGCGAACGAGCGAGCCAGAGCCGGGCGAACGAGCGAGCCAGAGCCGGGCGAACGAGCGAGCCGGGCGAACGAGCGAGCGGGCAGAGCCGGGCGAACGAGCGAGCCAGAGCCGGGCGAACGAGCGAGCCAGAGCCGGGCGAACGAGCGAGCCAGAGCCGGGCGAACGAGCGAGCCAGAGCCGGGCGAACGAGCGAGCCAGTGCCGGGCGAACGAGCGAGCCAGTGCCGGGCGAACGAGAGAGCCGGGCGAACGAGAGAGCCGGGCGAACGAGAGAGCCAGAGCCGGGCGAACGAGAGAGCCAGAGCCGGGCGAACGAGAGAGCCAGAGCCGGGCGAACGAGAGAGCCAGAGCCGGGCGAACGAGAGAGCCAGAGCCGGGCGAACGAGAGAGCCAGAGCCGGGCGAACGAGAGAGCCAGAGCCGGGCGAACGAGAGAGCCAGAGCCGGGCGAACGAGCGAGCCAGAGCCGGGCGAACGAGCGAGCCAGAGCCGGGCGAACGAGCGAGCCAGAGCCGGGCAAACGAGCGAGCCAGTGCCGGGCAAACGAGCGAGCCAGTGCCGGGCAAACGAGCGAGCGAGCCGAACGGGTGGCAACCCGAAGTCTAAAAATTGCTGTTACATTGCACACCCTTCAATGTTATGTCATAATTATGTAAAATTCTGGCAAATTAGTTCGCAATGAGTCAGGCGGCCCAAACTGTTGCATATACCCCGACTCTGCGTGCAATGAATGCAAGAGAAGTGACAATATCCCTAGTTAATATTGCCTGCTAAAATGAATTTCTTTTAACTAAATATGCAGGTTTAAAAATATATACTTCTGGGTATTGAGTTTAATTAAGGCATTGATGTTTATGGTCAGGTACATTCATGCAACGATTGTGCTTTTGTTAAATCATCACCCGTTTGGCGAAGTAGGCTGTGATTCGATGATAAATTAACAGGCACCGCATTGATTATATAGAATGCAGGACAAGCTTGATAACCTAGTAATATCATCAACCATGTGTAGTTAACTGGTGATTATGTGAAGATTGATTGTTTTTTATAAGGTAAGTTTAATGCTAGCTTGCAACTCACCTTGGCTCCTTGCTGCACTCACGTAACAGGTAGTCAGCCTGCCACGCAGTTTCCTCGTGGAGTGCAATGTAATCGGCATCCAAAAATGCAGATTACAGATTGTTATGAAAACTTGAAATCGGCCCTAAATAAATCGGCCATGCCGAGTAATCGGTCGACCTCTACCTCCAGTAAGAACTATTAATTGAGTTCATTAAACTTCAGGCTGAACTGAATGACCGTGCGTTCTGTCACACAGACGACGTCGCCAGAAGCCACTGCCATTCGCCCAGAAGCCACTGTTATAGGAGGCAGTGCCCAGAAGCCACTGTTATAGGAGGCAGTGCCCAGAAGCCACCAGTGCCCAGAAGCCACTAGGAGGCAGTGCCCAGAAGCCACAGTTATAGGAGGCAGTGCCCAGAAGCCACAGTTATAGGAGGCAGATCCCAGAAGCCACTGTTATAGGAGGCAGTGCCCAGAAGCCACTGTTATAGGAGGCAGTGCCCAGAAGCCACTGTTATAGGAGGCAGTGCCCAGAAGCCACTGTTATAGGAGGCAGTGCCCAGAAGCCACTGTTATAGGAGGCAGTGCCCAGAAGCCACTGTTATAGGAGGCAGTGCCCAGAAGCCACTGTTATAGGAGGCAGTGCCCAGAAGCCACTGTTATAGGAGGCAGTGCCCAGAAGCCACTGTTATAGGAGGCAGTGCCCAGAAGCCACTGTTATAGGAGGCAGTGCCCAGAAGCCACTGTTATCGGAGGCAGTGCCCAGAAGCCACTGTTATCGGAGGCAGTGCCCAGAAGCCACTGTTATCGGAGGCAGTGCCCAGAAGCCACTGTTATCGGAGGCAGTGCCCAGAAGCCACTGTTATCGGAGGCAGTGCCCAGAAGCCACTGTTATCGGAGGCAGTGCCCAGAAGCCACTGTTATAGGAGGCAGTGCCCAGAAGCCACTGTTATAGGAGGCAGTGCCCAGAAGCCACTGTTATAGGAGGCAGTGCCCAGAAGCCACTGTTATAGGAGGCAGTGCCCAGAAGCCACTGTTATCGGGCAGTGCCCAGAAGCCACTGTTATCGGAGGCAGTGCCCAGAAGCCACTGTTATCGGAGGCAGTGCCCAGAAGCCACTGTTATCGGAGGCAGTGCCCAGAAGCCACTGTTATAGGAGGCAGTGCCCAGAAGCCACTGTTATAGGAGGCAGTGCCCAGAAGCCACTGTTATAGGAGGCAGTGCCCAGAAGCCACTGTTATAGGAGGCAGTGCCCAGAAGCCACTGTTATAGGAGGCAGTGCCCAGAAGCCACTGTTATGAGGTAGTGCCCAGAAGCCACTGTTATGAGGTAGTGCCCAGAAGCCACTGTTATGAGGTAGTCACCAGAAGCCACTGTTATGAGGTAGTCACCAGAAACCACTGTTATAGGAGGCAGTGCCCAGAAGCCACTGTTATAGGAGGCAGTGCCCAGAAGCCACTGTTATAGGAGGCAGTGCCCAGAAGCCACTGTTATGAGGCAGTGCCCAGAAGCCACTGTTATGAGGTAGTGCCCAGAAGCCACTGTTATGAGGTAGTGCCCAGAAGCCACTGTTATGAGGTAGTCACCAGAAGCCACTGTTATGAGGTAGTCACCAGAAACCACTGCTATAGGTAGTCACCAGAAACCACTGCTATAGGTAGTCACCAGAAACCACTGCTATAGGTAGTCACCAGAAACCACTGCTATAGGTAGTCACCAGAAACCACTGCTATAGGTAGTCACCAGAAACCACTGCTATAGGTAGTCACCAGAAACCACTGCTATAGGTAGTCACCAGAAACCACTGCTATAGGTAGTCACCAGAAACCACTGCTATAGGTAGTCACCAGAAACCACTGCTATAGGTAGTCACCAGAAACCACTGCTATAGGTAGTCACCAGAAACCACTGCTATAGGTAGTCACCAGAAACCACTGCTATAGGTAGTCACCAGAAACCACTGCTATAGGTAGTCACCAGAAACCACTGCTATAGGTAGTCACCAGAAACCACTGCTATAGGTAGTCACCAGAAACCACTGCTATAGGTAGTCACCAGAAACCACTGCTATAGGTAGTCACCAGGTATAGGTAGTCACCAGAAACCACTGCTATAGGTAGTCACCAGAAACCACTGCTATAGGTAGTCACCAGAAACCACTGCTATAGGTAGTCACCAGAAACCACTGCTATAGGTAGTCACCAGAAACCACTGCTATAGGTAGTCACCAGAAACCACTGCTATAGGTAGTCACCAGAAACTACTAGGCCTGTGTTGTTGCTACTTATGGATTCAAAAAGTGATTGGTGCTACCATGATCCAATGATGTAAAGTTACACAGGCCTACAGACCTAGTTAAAATGACAGAATATTTCATGTCGGTCTGTGTCTATGGTCTCATCACCTTAGCGGCTATAAGCACAGGAGGGGCATATAGACCTAATGATAACGAGCTAACCACAGACATCATGCTTCCTGTAGTTCAATACCACAGGGGTATGCTTCATGTTGTCGAGAAACAAGAGCCATGTCTTTCCCATCATCGAGAACCTGAGGGATGAGTTTTGCTGGTCGTGTTTGGTGCCTCGCTGCCATTGTGGTGTTCTGTTAACAATTTTGCTAACTCGAACTCTGGGACGATACTCCAGGCTGATGACAGTGACACCACACAGACTGCTGGGTAAGAGGATCGTAATGTGACCGGCTCAGTGGTCGTCTGCTACCTTTTAGCTCCAACATCAACTGGAGTTAAAAGACTGATTCCTTCGCAGCTAGCCTACCCAAAGATTTACAACAGTCAACACATGTATGGAGTGGGCT
Source organism: Oncorhynchus gorbuscha (assembly GCF_021184085.1). Classification (NCBI taxonomy): domain Eukaryota; kingdom Metazoa; phylum Chordata; class Actinopteri; order Salmoniformes; family Salmonidae; genus Oncorhynchus; species Oncorhynchus gorbuscha. The sequence goes on from NW_025746119.1 coordinate 59,836, forward strand.
AGAATTGTTAACTATGGAGGAAAGAAACTCACTGCGGGTTGTGTTCATTATGCATCAAACAGAAACGGACTGAAACAGGGAGGCAGGGACATCCTGGATTCATCCAATAAGAAACCTTCATTTTTGTTTTCCATTTTAAAACATTTTCAGTTGCGTACCCTAATGAACACAGCCCAGGGGTTTAGGCTTATTGTATATCTGACAGGCCAGTATTCAAGCATCACACATTCACCAAATTGAGTTGGAGGTGAATGAATTAGTGTCAAAGCCTTTTACTATGACCTACAGCTACAGGATAAACTAGTTCCTGACCGCAGCGCCACTACTCCCTTTAATTAGGCTGCTCAACCGTCAACACTATTTGCTGGGTGTGACTCTACCCCAGGGACCAGGGTGACTTACTGTGATGTCTCTGTCAACCTCTGGCCCCGTAGTGTTGCCAGCCCTGCTTGGGTTAATCATTATAGAGGTGAGTAACAGTTCAGTCACACTGATCTAATGGAAGTTAGAGACCACAGTTGTACTGGATATTTTAGCTAGGTAGCCGAGCCAGAACGGGACCATCACCTGTTTCTGTAGCGTGAGGCAGCTTTAGGATTGAGTACGCAGCCTTACAATTTCAGGGAGGGATCCTAACCCCAAAGTCAAGGAGTTGGTCATTTTAACTTAACTAAGCTCCCATTATTGTTCATATGCCATGCTGTGTTAAAGGTCAGTTATCTTGGTACAATAGGGTGTAACGAGCCTATCCCTCAATGAGGTGTGACATCATTAACCTGCGACACTGAAGTGTATGGCATCTTAAGGGCAAGTGGAGACAATGGGCAGCCTCACACAACAAACATTCCGGAGGCGATTTAGCTCACGTGACGGACTACAAGTTCCCGTTGCTCCTGATGTATCCTGGGAACCCTGACACACACTGAAGGGGAGACCCCTGAGCCAGTGTTGACATTGCGGCCGCTCTGGGGGAGGTAAAGGTCCTTACAAATTATTTAAGCAACTCAAGCAAAGCCTCACAGGGTTTGTGGCCACATGCAGAGTGAAATACAGGCCTGCTGCTGTAGAAGATTGAATTTCTAGCCTTCTGTCTGACCCAATGTAAACACACTCCCTTAATAGAACAAAGACAATGTGTGTACAATGCCTGCCTGTGTACAATGCCTGCCATTTAACACAGGACTGAGAAGTGCAAGATCAAGTGTGTTCTCAATGTTTTGTACGCGTATTGTATTGTTTAGAAAGCAGGTGACAAATAAAATCTGGTTCGATACTAAACTAGCCTGGTCCCAGATCTGTTTGTGCTCTTGTCAACTCATGTTGAGCATGACAATAATTTAAAGGGAGTTGGCATGACAACACAAAGACTGGCACTCAGGCAGGATAATACTAAAAACGTGTGCCATAGCATTTCCTGCTCTGTGTCGTGTGGGAGAAAAGGTAAGATCAAAAGGCTAATGATTATGAAAGGGTTGTCCTTTTGAGTGGGATTAAAGAGGGAATGTGTTGACTGCAGTTGAGACTCACATGAGGAGAAGCTCAGGCACCAAGCATTGATTGGTCATCCAGTGCAATTAAACAACTGTAGCTACTACAGTCAATCAAGGGGGAAAAAGGTCTAGCTAGGTTGCAATACAAAACAGAATCTATGGAATTGTATTATACAATTGTACATACCACAAGACGTCACTCAACTAAAATCTAAATACCAGGAGATAGACTTTACACAGTGCAGGACAGTCCATCAGCTGTTACTGAGAATAGTGGAGGAAGAACAGGATGGCTTATAAATTCAAGCCCGATTACAATTCATCATCTTGGCCATGTTCTGTTATAATCGCCACCCGGCACAGCCAGAAGAGGACTGGCTACCCCTCAGAGCCTGGTTCCTCTATGTTTCTTCCTAGGTTCTGGCCTGTCTAGGGAGTTTTTCCTAGCCACCGTGCTTCTACATCTGCATTGCTTGCTGTTTGGGGTTTTAGGCTGGGTTTCTGTACAGCACCTTGTGATATCAGCAGATGTAAAAAGGGCTTTATAAATACATTTGATTGATTGATAATCACCCATTACATCATCTCAATATACCACAGCTATTGTAATAGACCTAACTGTCTTGTCTTACTGACAGTACACAGAGTTTATACTCAGAGATGGGCACAGATTCTAATGCATGTTTTATGTGTCAAACAGATCAAGAGACAGGGTTGCTTACCTTGTTGCAATACAGCATCCAGACTTCGTACAATCTTTCATTTGATGCCATTCTCCAAGGCGCGTGGTGGGGTTCCAAACAGAGGTCAATTCTCCGGATTCTTCATATTGAGCCCCTAGCTATAGCTCCTCATCCGGGCATTGCTCGTATACATAACGATTTGAGATGCTAAGTGAAATGTCACAATGAAAGACAACTCCGAAAATAGTTCAAATACCTTTCTATTTAGAAAGGAAAAACAAAATATTCAAATGTAATCCCAGTGGCGTTGTTTCTGGATTTTGGAACTTCCTAAAGCATTATTCCATCGTGAATTATGGATTCCCAAGGTTTCGCGTTTCCTGCTGTGGTGAGATTTCCACGGTCAAAGTCGCACTAGGTCCACTTCTCGACTCATATGCCGCTGACTCTGCCCCTCTCTGGAAAGCCAAGCCACAAACAAAATTAGTATGTCAAATACACAAGTTCTGTGGCGCCAGTTTATAAATAGTTAACAGCACTTGTTTATAAACAGAACACAAGTAGGCTATACCTTTGATAACGTTAGCTGACTGGTTATGATAGCTAATTTAGCTTGCTGTAAACAAACACTATGAATCAGCCATCAGCCCAGGCTGGTTCGGTTCAATTAGATCTCTGCCCTTCTTTTGCAAGAGAAGGACACAGCTGACGAAATAAAACACAAAGCTAACTAACATTAGCAAGCTAACTTGGGGTTGAGTTAGCAAAGTTACTTAGTTAACAAGCTGTCATTGTGAAACAAGGTGGCTCATATGAATTAACTAGCATTATCGTTCTTACCTGTGATGTGTCAAAACGACGAAGCCTTTTTTCCTGTCTAACGTTACTTCTCATTTGACACAAACGACGAAACGAGTTTGTGAATTTGCTTGACCTTGCCCTAAAATTTAGACATTTAGAAATGTCACCACATAAACAATGCAAACGCACGCATTACTAAGGAAAACGACAAAATGTTACAGCCAGCCCATTCCTGTACACTGGGATAGCTACAAACAACAGTGGCGGTTAGTGTTGTGGCACTGCCACTCGTGAAGCTGTCTACAATGTGCGAAACGCGGCCAACTACTTCCTGATGTCAACTTTTTCCATTTTCAAAGTAAACGTTCTCATTTATTACGCCCAAGGGAATCTAAAAAACAAAACATTTTTTAAATCAAAACATAGGTAGAAGTGTATAGTGATAAATAATAATGTTGCCAAAATTGACAATATAACTTAAACGATTAACGATTCATTAATTGTTTATTTTTTATTTAAATAAATATAACTGAACTGAATCCAAACTGGATTTGGCCTAAGTTAGCCTACTGTTTCAGAGTTTAGACAAAATACAGCCTACCAACATATGGGGATACTTACAGAAGACTGGCAAAGCCAATAATAATAAAAAACATTGATTGGGCTAAACCCGCTCCACAATGAGCAGGGGTGCACATAACTCAAATCGTGAATTTATTTTGGGAAACATAATTTTATAAATGGGAAAAGTCAAACAATAGCTGATTTTCATTTTTAAAAACTGTGCTTTTATTTTGACATGTAAATCCGGAAGTCAAAATATTTTTGTATTCAGCTGTCGTCAATTGCCTTGCTAGGATAGGCTGAGTAAGGGGAGCTTTGAATATAATTACATTTATTTTGCCGGCCACAATATATATTTCAGAGGCATAAGACATTCAGCTATACATGTATGTCTATGGAGGAATTATTTCAGTATTTTTCTTAGGCTGCAGAGTTTGCGACAGTCATCAATCCCTTTACGTTGCCGATGTGGAGCTCGTGGGTCGTTAGGGGTGGGTCTTGGTTGCGAGGGAACCGAGTATATGTTTGGCTGTGATTGGTTACTTTCAGCTGATCACCATGTTGTTATGCAGTTACCGCCTACTAGGGTAAAATTATAGGAGTTCCTCAGTCGTCGTAACATCATATGTTATCGGAATCTGTCAGGGGATGACACTGTCGACGACGTCGCACGGAACCATTGGTTGATGATATATGCAACATCTGAGCAGGGGATTGTGTCCATGATGTGGCAAGCTGATACTTAAAAAATATCCAGGCTTTGTAAGATCTAGCATGCATCATCAACAACTGGGCAGAGGAACATAGCCATAAGTATGTCTAAACCCTCTGTCTATTTCTACAATTTCTTTATCTGTTTTTACACCTAACCCTAAGCACACTACTAACCTTATGTCTAAACCTAACCTTACATTAAGATAATAAAACACATTTTTGTTTTCTTTATTTTTATTTACAATATAGCCAATTTCGACTCCCTGGCTGTGTTAACTAGTGACAACCGAGTTCCTTCAGCTTTCTACTCGCAGAGAGCAGAGGCAGGGGCAGAAGGGTTTAAAGTATGTTTTCTCATGACCTACTCATGAGAAATTATACTTCAAAACCATTCTTCTTGAGAAAAGGTATTATGGTGTGCAGATAATTTGATTTCTGCCTGATGTTAACTAAAATGCCGTGAAATAGTTTTTAGTTGCAAGGTAGGCATGAGCCATAAGGATGAAAATAATGAAAAATGCAGCAAGCGCTCAAACTTGAAGCATATTGATAAAACCATGTCTATGTATTCATTCATCTACTTGAAGGATATTGATATGTGTTGGTCCTTCTGTAGCTCAGTTGGTAGAGCATGGCGCTTGTAACGCCAGGGTAGTGGGTTCGATCCCCGGGACCACCCATACGTAGAATGTATGCACACATGATGACTGTAAGTCGCTTTGGATAAAAGCGTCTGCTAAATGGCATATATTTTATTATTTATTATATATTATAAAACCATGTCTATGTATTGATTCATCTACACAGTTATTCCTTTATTGAATTATTTTTTGTTTGGCTCTACCCTCTGCTTTGTCTGTTTGAGCCTGTTGACCACGTGTCTGGTCTGCTGAAGGGCCTGGCTGGGGCCACAGTGGCCCTGCTGCTTCTGGGTTTTGGGGCTTCTGATTGGGGCGACCCGGTCGGGGAACAGGTCCTGTATCACACTGTGTTTGTAGTCCTTCCAGCGGCTGTGTTCCAGGAACACAGTGCACAGCTCGTCGTCGCTACACAGGAAGATAACACAAACGCGGTCATAATAATATATGTAATTCAGCAGATGCTCTTTTCCAAAGCGACTTAGAGTAATGCGTACATTCTCCCTAGCTAGATCTGAGAGGATTAGATAGGTATAAGCAATACAGTGAAAGTTCCACCTTGCCCTCTGTGGATTGCTTGCCTTACACCTATCTAGTCCTGAGTCGTCTTAGATCTACACAAACACCTAGAGGGTAGGGGCTAGTGGTTGTTTCTGGTGCCCCGTCTTTTCTATGAATTGCACCAGTAAGGGCAGCCCATCTGAACTGGTATCCATAAGTCTCACCTTGGGTAGGTTTTCTGCAGGGCCTCCAGCTTCTTCATGGTGGTGTTGTCCACCAGCTTGTCAAATCGAGTCTTCTCCACCCGCAGGATCTCCACGCTCTGGCTGACCAGAGTGAACCTGCGACAGTCTCTCTGCTTCGACGGCATCAGGTACTGGTTCAGACCCTGAACCACACCACACAGCAGATACACGGAACCGTAGAGTTAGAAAACACTAGAGGAAGAGTTTAAGGAAGTGATTACAACTCTATGCCCAGAACACAGCATGCCATGGATGTCATATTATCATGTTATTACATGGTCATCCATGCTGAACACAAGTACCATACAGGTTTCTTCCCATGTTGATGTGGGTAAGGTCTGGACCTTAGGGCTACGTACAAATGTGCCGCTCTGATGAAGGGTGTCGATCAGAAAACAGGCGCTGGTGGGCAGGTCTGCAGGAAGTCCTCTGGGAGGACGTGGAGGATTATTGAGGAGGACTTTGTGTTTTATGACACTGAGGAAGAGGAGAACAGACAGACACAACTTCTCACCGGGCAGCGAACTAACTGGACACATCTGAGATGCAGCCATGTCACTGATGTGTGGTACATCCAGGTAAATACACTGTGGCCAGTTACATTACCTTCCTGGTTGGTTTGTCAGCTCGCCTTTGAATCCATGTGTTGGCAAACATGTACCTCTGCTTACTGAGAGAGAAGAAGAGGGAGAGAGAGAGCGACAGAGAAAGACAGACAGACAGACAGACAGAGAGAGAAAGAGAGACAGACAGACAGACAGGTAGACAGAGAGAGAAAGACAGACAGACAGACAGAGAGAGAAAGAGAGACAGACAGACAGACAGATAGACAGAGAGAGAAAGAGAGACATAGACAGAGAGATGGAGAGAGAAAGAGAGACAGACAGACAGACAGACAGAGAGAGAAAGAGAGACAGACAGACAGATAGACAGAGAGAGAAAGAGTGACAGACAGACAGACAGAGAGAGAAAGAGAGACAGACAGACAGACAGATAGACAGAGAGAGAAAGAGAGACATAGACAGAGAGACAGATAGACAGAGAGAGAAAGAGAGACATAGACAGAGAGATGGAGAGAGAAAGAGAGCGAGATAATGTTACACAAATGTTATAATCTTACTCAAAACTCAATATAAACAACAGACACCTTTTTTTAATAAAAATAAAATAAGTGTTACTCTGGTTGCTATAGGATACAAGGAAAACTGAGGTTGCCTAGAACTTAATGCTGAAATGTGAACTGTGTATATTGTATGCATATATTGTGTGTCTTCACATTACAGTAGGATTGTATTATAAACACGTGCCAGTACCTGAGTCTGCATACTGTTTTAGGAGGCGTTGGTAGGTACTGCAGGAGGTAAGGTCCACCACTCTCAACACGTCACATTGGCCCTGTAATGGAAGTATTTCATCTCAAACATCTCTGCCTGCAACTACATTACCCAACATTCCCCACATGCACTGTAGGCCTACAACTTTGTCCCCCAGTTACCTTGCCAATGAAAATGATGTTGCCCATGTCGTTGGTGTCCTTGACGACCACGTGGCCGTATCGAAATTGCTCGGCCTTGGAATGGTCAGCCATCTGTTCAATGAGAGAGTATGACCAGGAGGACACTAGCTGGAGTGACCTGGGAGAGAAGGGGCACAGAGGTGAATAGTTGCAAAGAGGGGCAATGTGACTCCCGGTGAATGAGAGTTACAAACACTGTTTGTAGTGGGAGTTCAAGGTGCTGCAACACAAAGACAGCTTTGTAGCAGAAATTCAGGAGGCCTTCGCTCTTCAGTAGGAAAGTAGGAGTGGTGCTCTGCTCAACAAAGACAAGTTTGTAGCAGAAATTCAGGTGGGCCTTCGCTTTTCAGTAGGAAAGTAGGAGTGGTGCTCAACAAAGACAGGTTTGCAGGGGGTATATATTCAGATCCTAAAACTCATCTCTGGCTGCAGAATCTCACCGGAAGAAGCTGAAGCGATAGTCAAACTCCCTCTTGAGCTCCACGTCCATCTTGTTAGCGAAGAAGTCTTCCTTGTCGACCACCATGAGTTCCGTCTCCTCCATGCACACCACAGTGGCATTCCTCCTCAGCGTTTTGATCAAGGCCACATCCTGACAGACAACAGTTACAGACCATTAATAGTCAGAACAGTCAAAACCACACGATTGCGCCAGTAGCCTAGCTACAGTCAGGTTTGCTATTTCATGTGGTTGAAGCTACTCGTCTGCGTTGCCCATCAGGCTTTGAATGTATGTGAGTTATGACGTTCGCAAGAACACAGATATATTTTTCCTAAACACTAAACAAATCACTACTATTCTCACCACTACTACCTCCACTATCACTACTTCGACTATTTGATAATGATATTGCATCTTTAAAAAATAGCTTCTCCTAAAACATAGAATTGTGAGGCCTCACCCCGAAGCTCATGCCCTTCTTGATGAGGATGGGCTCCTTATCCACGAAGGCACTGCTACCGTCAGTGTCCTTGGTGACGGCCAGGAGCCCAGAGAACACAAAGTAGAAGCTGTGTCCCCAATGGCCCTTCTTAATGACCACTCTGCGACGCTCCAACCTGCAGGCATAGCCGCGCGGGGTGATTGGTACCTCTTTATTTGTTATGTATTAGGATCCTCATTAGCTGTTGTAAAAGCAGCAGCTACTCTTCCTGGAGTCCACACAAACCATGGAACATAACATAATACAGAACATTAGTCAAGAACAAACTTGTAAAGCATTATAATGCCTTGTAAACATATTTGTAGTACCTTACGCAGTCATAGTTAAATATAACTGCTGTGATAGGTCTATAGTATGGCTTCTTGTTGTGCGTTAGTGCTTGTACTCCTGTGTCCATGGGAACCAGGGCTATTGCTCAACGCAAGCCATTTCGATCTACTGTGTCCACAGATCGATTTATAATTGAAAATGTGGGTCGGAACCAGTACCAGAACCGCGCAGGTCCCCTGACCTGAAGGGGACTTTACATCTAAGTGGTTAATGCTTTATTGTACAGTTCAGTATAACACTCTATGACTGCATCTATAAAGTCCTATGAATGTTAGTAAGGCAATACAACACTTCACAAGAAGCCCCTTCAACTAAAGTGTTAGCGGACTATTATAGCCTCCCAGTAGGTCAATGGCAGCTATACAGGCCAGCAAAGCCCAGTACAGACTAGTAAAACAAGGGTTGTGTTTATTTGACACTAAAAGAAACAAACTGACTGAAACAAGGAGGGACTATACTACCTAGACATTTTCCATTGCATTCCCTACGACTGGGGTTTACAAACGTTTTCACTCAGGCCCCCCTTCCATGCAGAAGGCACATTTCAGTTGAAGGCATTCAGTTGTACAACTGACTAGGTACCCCCCCTTTCCTTTCCAGCATTGGGGAACATCCGGGGGCCTCCCTGTGCCATGTCTATTTCTATGGCACAAGCACTGATCATGACATCAACTGTTCACACCCTTCTTGTTGGTGGAGAGAATGTTGCAGGTTTAAAGCTTATTTCCTGCAATTCTACACATTTTGTCACAGGGTGAAAATAACATTTTGCAGTTTTAAAGCTAATTTTCTTGCAATTCTATACATTTCGCCATGTCTAATGTGTATTCATGTGATATTTGAGAGACACAAACATTACTACAAAATCTACAGGCTAAAAAACATTCGCTGACATGAGCTTGTTTCTGACAAGTTATAAATATCTCTCTAAGGTCTGCAATGACTGACATGACAAGAGGAACTGATGATGTAATACCTACTATAGAAATGACACCTTTTGCATTCTACTATTACAACTTTCAAGAGTAAGTATAAAGCCGGACTGAGTTCCTTAATTTAAAAAAATATATGTTTGGGAACCACTACCCTAAGGAACCCAAGTGATTGACAGGGGATTGACCTCTAACCTCTGATAGCGAACCACCCTGGCCAGAAGGAGTTGCAAGGTTCCACTGTAGCGACGGAACATGCTCACAGAGCTCAGCATGTTGTGAACCAGCAACACCTCCGACTCAGAACGCTCCTCTGGGCACTTCCGCATAATCTCCACCAGCAGGACAGGGATCCGGTCCTGGAATGTTCCAGACATAACGCTCACACACGTATACAAGCACACATACGCTCACACATTCACACATAGCATTCACGCTCAGACAGAGACACACACGAACACACACCTATGCTCACACACATACGCTCACACACATACACACATAGATTTCACACACCTACGCTCACACACATACACACACAGATTTCACACACACACGTACGCTCAAACACATACACACAAAGCTTTCACTCACATAGACAGAGACACACACGCACGTACGCTGCCACACATAGCATTCACGCTCACAGACAGAGACACACACGTACGCTCAAACACATACACACAAAGCTTTCACTCACATAGACAGAGACAAAGACACACACACCAAGGAGAACAGCGTTCCTTCCAGTCATAAGCACAGTATGGTCATACCCATCATAGGTCTTCTAAATCCATACGGTATCGTTACCTCTTTCACTTTGAAGTGGTTCAGGTCAAACACCAGACTTTTACCCTGCAGGAACAGAAATCATTGTTGACTTTCCAGTCTTTCTGGATATCAAAACTGTAGCTTCTGTCTCAATCTCCCATCAAGACCGCTACATAAACCTGGTGGCCTGTTAGTCCAGCAAAACACAGCACCTTATCACTTCCCCTTAACAGTAGCACTCTCCTACACACACACACACACACACAACGCACCGTTCCACCGGCCGGCTGGTTGGTGATGGTCTCCCGGAAGTTGAACTCCATGAATTGGCGATAGTTGGAACGGGATATGAAGTAGCGGCAGAAGCGAGTCATCAGGATGACGCTGCGCACCGCCCACTTAAAGCCCAGCTTGCCCCGGCATGGAGCAGCCTGCACCGGGGACGAAAATAACATCTCCGCTGCCTGCTGGAAATGTAAAACCGCCGATGACTAGAGAAGGGAGGGAGACAGAGAGGTCAATACATGGACTGGCTAGAGGAGGGAGACAGAGAGGTCAATACATGGACTGGCTAGAGGAGGGAGACAGAGAGGTCAATACATGGACTGGCTAGAGGAGGGAGACAGAGAGGTCAATACATGGACTGGCTAGAGGAGGGAGAGTGAGTCAATACATGGACTGGCTAGAGGAGGGAGACAGAGAGGTCAATACATGGACTGGCTAGAGGAGGGAGACAGAGAGGTCAATACATGGACTGGCTAGAGGAGGGAGAGTGAGGTCAATACATGGACTGGCTAGAGGAGGGAGACAGAGAGGTCAATACATGGACTGGCTAGAGGAGGGAGACAGAGAGGTCAAATACATGGACTGGCTAGAGGAGGGAGACAGAGAGGTCAAATACATGGACTGGCTAGAGGAGGGAGAGAGAGAGGTCAATACATGGACTGGCTAGAGGAGGGAGACAGAGAGGTCAATACATGGACTGGCTAGAGGAGGGAGACAGAGAGGTCAAATACATGGACTGGCTAGAGGAGGGAGAGTGAGGTCAATATATGGACTGGCTAGAGGAGGGAGACAGAGAGGTCAATACATGGACTGGCTAGAGGAGGGAGACAGAGAGGTCAAATACATGGACTGGCTAGAGGAGGGAGACAGAGAGGTCAAATACATGGACTGGCTAGAGGAGGGAGAGAGAGAGGTCAATACATGGACTGTAAGGTCATTGGCATTGTCCCTACATCTTCTCCTAAACCCCCATGGTCAGAGGACACAGGTTGGACTGAACTATGAACTAGAGTGGCATACATAACAGCACATGCCGTTGATAAGGGGAGAGGGGTTTATGTGGCCAGATCTGAAGGCCTAAACGTGAACTAAGAGAGCCTATGGAGAGCCCTGTTACCATAGAAATACAACTAAGATGGTATAATAATAATGGCTGACAGTTTGTGCCTGTAGTCTCTAACAAACAAATTCCTATCTAGCTTTCTATATCTATGCACATTACCACATCCTTGAGGTCCGTCTTGGCCTCCTTCGCAGCTGCTGGAAACAGAATGAGATGCTGATCAAATGAACCAATAGCCCTCACCAGGACAAAATGATAGACATACCGGTGGTGGGTATGTTTCTGAGCCACAAGCATTTTTGTAGTGACTAAGATGTAAATTAAGAAACAATGTGGTTTTACCTTTCTCCACTTTCTCTCCCGTCTCCATTGTCCACTGGTGTCAGGTGGTAGTTGTTTATATTTGAGATATGGACTCCACCCACTAGAGAGGTTCCTCTGTGACATCACAGGGTGTATTTTATCACAGCGTCTCAGCCAGGACAGTCGTTGTGGAGGTGTCTTCTGAATCCCCAGGAGAAAGGCCAAGTCCCCCCAGTGGTATACATACCCCAGGTTGACAAGCACAGCGCTAATCCATATTTTAGGCATAGACTATTCAGTGATGTAGCTATGAGTGGGTAGAAGTCAACCCTAACCACTGACACAGGGTCAGATATTTGTTCATCCCCCTAAAGGTTAAGTGGATGTGGGGTAGGATAACCTGATCTAGATCTGTGGTTGGGGGAACCTCTACCTCAAGCAATGCAGTCCTAAACACATTATTGCCAAAAACCACCAATCCCAATGTCAACCTGACCTAACCCTTCAATAACCCCTTATACAGCTTTCTGCTTATTTGGGCTTTAACAGAGACCATACAGAACTTCCAAAGACAAGAAAAAAAGGGCCGTTGTTTTAGGAAACCTGATCATGAATATATTTATAACACTTCTATAAGGCTCATACAGCTATAACATGTTTGATATGCACTGATACATACAATGTCTCTCATACACATAATCATCAACCACAGAATAAAACACATCAATGTATCATAAACAGTTCACAGATTTCATTAAAACGATACAATTGAGGACCCTCCCATACGTTTATTATGACTCGGAGGACGTGTATAGTGTAGTGCATCTCAAACCACAGTAGTGGTAGTGTTATAGTTCTTATTGGATCCCAGGGATTTCACTGGTTGTACAGGGGAGGGATTAGCAGCCTGGTCAATCAGACGGACTGCTGAGCTCACGTTTAGTTTCACTTCGGGAATGTGAGCTATCGCGAGATCAGGCTGGTTTCACAAGACAAGAGGGATAACCATAGAACTTCCACTAACACACTAGCTATTCTCGTACCGTCTCTGCTCACACACTTGTGATTTAACACTTACACCCTCTCCAACTCCATAACATATCATTATCTATTATCTTCCTCTTCAAACCCTGACACATTATTATCTATGCCCTTTCACAGTCTAAAAGCCTAAAATAGTTCACATTACTGTTCGTAGTACGATCCATATGAGTCCAGTGATAGGTCTTTAAACTGGCATAGGGGGTGTGTCCTCACTGTCCTGCAACGTCATTGGTTGTCATTGTCGTTGACCGGCAGCCACACCCATGGCACAGAGATCCTCATTGGATGGTCCAGGCAGAGCAGCTTCAATAATCCCACCCTCCTATTCCAGCAGCTGGCCTATCTAAGGGGAAATGGCTCAGTTCTGCCTCCAGGACAAGACTCAAGACAACAAACATCCACCTGCAGAACCTTATTTGAGTTCCAAAACAAACATAGAAAAGCATAGAAAACTTGTAGAAAGGCTCAGAGTGGTGGGTAGGACAGGTCAAATCAGAGCACAGTAGAAAGGCTCAGAGTGGTAGGTAGGACAGGTCCAATCAGAGCACAGTAGAAAGGCTCAGAGTGGTAGGTAACAGGTCCAATCAAAGCACAGTAGAAAGGCTCAGAGTGGTAGGTAGGACAGGTCCAATCAAAGCACAGTAGAAAGGCTCAGAGTGGTGGGTAGGACAGGTCCAATCAAAGCACAGTAGAAAGGCTCAGAGTGGTGGGTAGGACAGGTCCCTATCAGAGCACAGTAGAAAGGCTCAGAGTGGTGGGTAGGACAGGTCCAATCAAAGCACAGTAGAAAGGCTCAGAGTGGTGGGTAGGACAGGTCCAATCAAAGCACAGTAGAAAGGCTCAGAGTGGTGGGTAGGACAGGTCCAATCAGAGCACAGTAGAAAGGCTCAGAGTGGTGGGTAGGACAGGTCCAATCAGAGCACAGTAGAAAGGTTCAGAGTGGTGGGTAGGACAGGTCCAATCAGAGCACAGTAGAAAGGCTCAGAGTGGTGGGTAGGACAGGTCCTATCAGAGCACAGTAGAAAGGTTTGGGCTCTGTTTTTTTTATCATTGTGATTGTCTTGAGTTAGGCTTGGTTGTCAGGTTTTGGGATGTGGGGGGCAGAGGTGGAAGGGGGCAGGGAGGAGGGTTAGGAGAAGTCCCACACCTCCTCCGTGGAGTGAGTGATGGCGGAGGTTGGGGGGTGGCAGGACGGGGTAGGGGAGCAGGACACAGGGGGGTCATCGGGGCTGGAAACTCCAAGGGGCACCGCGGGGTACATGAGACTGAGGAAGGAGTCCCGGGTATGATGCCTTTTCACCTGTCATACAGTCCACAGAAAAATACATGAATACGAAGTCAGCCACACCGTGCCACAGAATGCAATCCAGTCCAAAACACAGCCTTTTGATGATGATGAGACCTACCTGTTTGAAGAAGGCATGGGTCAACAGTGTAGAAGCAGAGGGTCTATGGAACACCAAAACAGGACAAAGTCACACCATGCCTTAATGTCCCACAACACTGTCATATCTAGCAGTCACACCGTGCCTTAATGTCCCACAACACTGTCATATCTAGCAGTCACACCGTGCCTTAATGTCCCACAACACTGTCATATCTAGCAGTCACACCGTGCCTTAATGTCCCACAACACTGTCATATCTTGCATGTCCCACAACACTGTCATATCTTGCAGTGCCTTAATGTCCAACAACACTGTCATATCTAGCAGTCACACCGTGCCTTAATGTCCCACAACACTGTCATATCTAGCAGTCACACCGTGCCTTAATGTCCCACAACACTGTCATATCTAGCAGTCACACCGTGCCTTAATGTCCCACAACACTGTCATATCTAGCAGTCACACCGTGCCTTAATGTCCCACAACACTGTCATATCTAGCAGTCACACCGTGCCTTAATGTCCCACAACACTGTCATATCTTGCAGTCACACCGTGCCTTAATGTCCCACAACACTGTCATATCTAGCAGTCACACCGTGCCTTAATGTCCCACAACACAGTCATATCTAGCAGTCACACCGTGCCTTAATGTCCCACAACACTGTCATATCTAGCAGTCACAACGTGCCTTAATGTCCCACAACACTGTCATAACTAGCAGTCACACCGTGCCTTAATGTCCCACAACACTGTCATATCTAGCAGTCACACCGTGCCTTAATGTCCCACAACACTGTCATATCTAGCAGTCACACCGTGCCTTAATGTCCCACAACACTGTCATATCTAGCAGTCACACCGTGCCTTAATGTCCCACAACACGGTCATATCTAGCAGTCACACCATGCCTTAATGTCCCACAACACTGTCATATCTAGCAGTCACACCGTGCCTTAATGTCCCACAACACTGTCATAACTAGCAGCACTGGGAATCTGACAGATCTGACAGAAATTCAGACAGAACACAAGAACATTTAAAATTGTTCCTTGAATGAAAGAACCGACTTCAAACGGAGGTACCAGAGACCCTGTGTATAACGTCTGCTGCCCCTGTGTATAACGTCTGCTGCCCCTGTGTATAACGTCCGCTGCTCCTGTGTATAACGTCCGCTGCTCCTGTGTATAACGTCCGCTGCCCCTGTGTATAACGTCCGCTGCCCCTGTGTATAACGTCTGCTGCCCCTGTGTATAACGTCCGCTGCCCCTGTGTATAACGTCCGCTGCTCCTGTGTATAACGTCCGCTGCCCCTGTGTATAACGTCCGCTGCCCCTGTGTATAACGTCCGCTGCCCCTGTGTATAACGTCCGCTGCCCCTGTGTATAACGTCCGCTGCCCCTGTGTATAACGTCCGCTGCCCCTGTGTATAACGTCCGCTGCCCCTGTGTATAACGTCCGCTGCCCCTGTGTATAACGTCCGCTGCCCCTGTGTATAACGTCCGCTGCCCCTGTGTATAACGTCCGCTGCCCCTGTGTATAACGTCTGCTGCCCTTGTGTATAACGTCCGCTGCTCCTGTGTATAACGTCTGCTGCTCCTGTGTGTGTGTGTGTCTCACCTGCATTCAGTGTGTGTGTTGTTGTCTGTGTGCTGCGTTCGGTGTGTGTTGTTGTGTGTGTGTCTCACCTGCATTCGGTGTGTGTGTTGTTGTGTCTGTGCGTTGCGTTCGGTGTGTGTGTTGTTGTGTCTGTGCGTTGCGTTCGGTGTGTGTGTTGTTGTGTCTGTGCGTTGCGTTCGGTGTGTGTGTTGCGTTCGGTGTGTGTGTTGTTGTGTGTGTTGCATTCGGTGTGTGTGTTGTTGTGTGTGTGTGTTGCGTTCGGTGTGTCTGCACACGTGTATGTCTCACCTGCAGTCGGGCTGCTGTTGCAGACACAGCTGGACCAGGTTGTGCAGGGTGACCGAGTGGTTCTTGGGGGCGGGGCTCTGAGGTCTCTCGGCGGTGGCGGTGCGGGTCAGGCTGCCCGTTACAACACTCTCCCCGATGCCAGAGTCCACCCCGGAGCGGGACACCTTCAGCCCCCTCAGCTCCCCGAGGGGGGAGGGGGCCACGTCCAGCAGACAGCAGTGGGACCCACGCAGCTTCTGGAGCAACATCTGGAGGGAGAGACACAGACATATGGACACAGTCACACAGAGGGAGATGGAGAAAAAACGAGACTCTCATAGACTGAACTATGTTTTGTAATGTATGAGAACAGCCCTTGCGTATGGCATTGTGCTGCATTAATGTAAGGCCCCAGTACCTGTGTAGGGGGCATGTCCTGGAAAGGCACCCTGCCACTGACCAGCTCACAGACTACTATCCCCAGACTGTAGATGTCTGACTTCACCCCATAGCCATGCAGGTCCTGTCGTAGCAGCTCTGGGCTGAGCCAGGGTAGCAGGGCGGGGCTGTGGTGGGGCATGTCGTACACAGTCCTCACCTTCTTCCCATCCCGCATCATACTGTAAACACTGTGCAGCCCTGAGAGGTAGACACGGCCCTCCCCAGACAGTAGGATGTGACTGGCCTTCACTCCCCTGAGAGGAAGAGGAGAAGAGCGTTCACTCTCGCCAAATCTTCAGGCTTCTACACAACTACAGTCAACTAACTATTGATGATGCATGAGGTTGTTTTTATCAGCTCAGATCAACTGTCCCTGGCACATCCTACATGTTGAGAGCAACTCCGAGCAACTATGTCCACCTGAGACAGCAAACTAGGCTGATTCTTTCAACAAATCAAATGAAATGTTATTGGTCACAAGCGCCGAATACAACAGGTGTAGACTTTGCCGTGAAGTGCTTACTCACGGGCCCTAGAAGCATTTGCTAAATAGGAAACACATAGTAACACAATAGCGAGGCTGTAAACAAGGAGTACAGGTACCATCTAACAGTTGGATTGGCTGTAGTTGGACAGAAGTCTATCGGTGTTGCTTCCGCCCCTCTCCTCGCCCCAACCTGGTCTCCAACCAGGGACCCTCTGAACACATCAGCAACTGCCACCCATGAAGCATCGTTAACTCTCGCTTGACCGCTAACTAGCGCACCGCTAACTAGCTAGCCATTTCACATCGGCTACATGTAGAAGCCTTAAAACGGTCCATATCTCTCCCTTGTCCCCGTGGTGTCTTTCCTCCCTCACCTGTGCACGTAGCCCATGAGGTGCAGGTATTGCAGAGCCTTCAGGACTCCGTGGAGGAGGTAAGCGATCAGGGACTCACTCATCCCGTCAGGGAAGAAGGTCCTCAGCAGACTATCTGCCGAACCTGGGACAGAGAGAGAGAGAGAAGTCGGTAACCATGGTTCCAAATAGTTCGTAATGTTTCTTACAAACATAGGCATTTTTTACCATGTCATTTCTGTACCATAAAAAATCAAGTTCAACCAAATTATCGCTGAGAGAAGGAGCATGGATGAAGAGAGATGGGGGAGTAAGTGTGGGAGAGGGATGGTGAGAGGAAACGAGTGTTAGAAGATGCATGCAGTAGACTGACCGTAGCCCATGAGTGGTGTGAGGACCCAGAGCTGGCAGCAGGAGCTGAAGACCAGGCGAGAGGTCAGCAGGTTGGGGTGGCGGAAAAGCCTGGAGAGAAGAACCTCGTTCTGGGGACACAGCCAGGAAACACTGGGGTCACATAGCCAGGAAACACTGGGGTCACACAGCTAGGAAACACTGGGGTCACACAGCCAGGAAACACTGGGGTCACACAGCCAGGAAACACTGGGGTCACACAGCCAGGAAACGCTGGGGTTACACAGCCAGGAAACACTGGGGTCACACAGCCAGGAAACACTGGGGTCACACAGCCAGGAAACACTGGGGTCACACAGCCAGGAAACGCTGGGGTTACACAGCCAGGAAACACTTGGGTCACACAGACAGGAAACACTGGGGTCACACAGACAGGAAACACTGGGGTCACACAGTCAGCAAGGTGGCTTGTACCACTGCCAAGTGCCAACAATGTTATTATGAACAATGACCTAAATGGTCCCTGACCCTGGATCTAGAGAGCATGAGTGCAGGTTTTTGTTCTAGCCCAATGCTAACTCATCTTTTTCAAGCAATCGTCCGACTCAACTAACTAAGAAATGGATTAGTTAAATCAGGTGTTTTGAATCAGTTGTGGCTGGAACAATGTATCTTATGACATGAACTTCAATGAAAAGACAAGGTGGGTCGTATCTGTAGGACCTTTAAAACAGTACCGCACCATCAACTGTAGCAGCTCATCCTCAGTACACTCATCCAGGTTGGTGTTCTTGACTGCCACCAGCTGGCGGGAGGGGGTGTGGCGCGCCATGCGCACCTGGCTCAGGTTGTTGAAGCCTTTCCCTGTGAACACGGTTTGGTAATAAATATTAAGACACGTAGAAACACGTTCAACTCTGAAAATGCTTCATTCTCAGGTACTGTGTGGTTAGTATGGTCTTCAATAATCCAGGGAGATTTGTGAACTAATATTTTGAATTGGCCAGTTTATTCAACAGCCGTGCCAAAAGGTAATAGACTATGTGTAACAGAAAATGTCCACAATACAAACGCTTTATACTCGGGCTATGTGTAGTATGGGACTTGGTCAGTGAAATTGTAAACAATGCTTTTGGATGAGCTATTCTATTCAACAGTAACATGCTAAAAGGAAATATGCTTTGTATTTGTCAGAGGAGATATTACTCTGCAGGCAACAACTATGTAGTGAAAGGACTTGTCTTTCTGGGTTGTAGTGATTAGTTGATTTGTGACCAATGGTATGCTCACCCAGCTCTGACAGCAGCTGGTAGTGGGCGGAGTTAGCAGAGAGCGCTGTGATGTCATCACTGCCTGCACCACCCCAGGTGAAAGTGCATTCTGAGACGTCGGAGCTCTGTGAAGAATCAAACACACACATACTCACACACAACCCTGAAATGTATCAGCAGCATATTTCATTAGATCACAGAACATGTAGTAACAACATGGTAATATGTATGAAACTTGTTGTAGCTGGTCACAATATAATAACCTTCTTTACCTAGATGAGGGATAGTTCACCCAAAGGAACTGTTTTTCTTACCCTGAAGGCAATCTACAAATACAGTCTACAAGTGCTTTAGTATAGCATGGTATGTTTAACTAAAATGAAATGGGCCCATTTAGCAGAGAAGAGGAAGCAGAATGAGGGTGAGTGAGTGTTGCCTTTGAGCCTGAAGAGGTCAAAGTACTATGGTGTTGTGGTGATGACCAACCAGTGGCTGCCACAGGGGGGCCCTGTGGTGTTAAGCTACACAGGGTAATGCTGGGGTGGGGGTAGTTTCACTGGGGCCGGTATTGGGGGGAGGGAGAGGCTGTAAAGTACTTTGTGTTAAGGGGTCAGGGCCGTGCACAGACCTTTCAGGGGGCAGATGCTTAAACTAATTCATACCTCGAAATTCAGAACATACCACAGCTTTTGTAGCGAACCATTTTATTTGTTTTAGCATAGACCTATTTATTTCTGCAACAACACACTCAATCATTACAAAATGAAAGCTAGTTAGTTACAGTGCCTCCTAACGACGTGGGGAAAAGGAGGGCTATCAGCTGATCATTCAGGTTGATGATTGATGTAAATCTGCTAGTTAGTTACAGTGCCTCCTAAAGACGTGGGGAAAAGGAGGGCTATCAGCTGATCATTCAGGTTGATGATTGATGTAAATCTGCTAGTTAGTTACTGTGCCTCCTAAAGACGTGGGGAAAAGGAGGGCTATCAGCTGATCATTCAGGTTGATGATTGATGTAAATCTGCTAGTTAGTTACTGTGCCTCCTAAAGACGTGGGGAAAAGGAGGGCTATCAGCTGATCATTCAGGTTGATGATTGATGTAAATCTGCTAGTTAGTTACAGTGCCTCCTAAAGACGTGGGGAAAAGGAGGGCTATCAGCTGATCATTCAGGTTGATGATTGATGTAAATCTGCTAGTTAGTTAGCAAGACTTGTTTTTATTGATTGTGATTTATCTTAAATGCTCTTAAATAATAACTTCATGATATGAACCTCATCATCCTCTAACTCAAGAAATATTGCTGGCTGGCTATTGGCTTGTGTGGATATTTTAGTATCACCTGGTGGTTAACTAGAGTCTTAATCTCATGACTCTGGATCAGAAGGTTGTGAGGAGGACACTTGTGTTTTATTTGAACCCTATCCAAACCTTAACCCTTAGCAAACCAATCAGAATGAGTGTCTAACCTTAACCCTTAGCTTAACCAATCAGAATGAGTGTCTAACCTTAACCCTTAGCTTAACCAATCAGAATGAGTGTCTAACCTTAACCCTTAGCTTAACCATTCAGAATGAGTGTCTAACCTTAACCCTTAGCTTAAACATTCAGAATGAGTGTCTAACCTTAACCCTTAGCTTAACCATTCAGAATGAGTGTCTAACCTTAACCCTTAGCTTAACCAATCAGAATGAGTGTCTAACCTTAACCCTTAGCTTAACCAATCAGAATGAGTGTCTAACCTTAACCCTTAGCTTAACCAATCAGAATGAGTGTCTAACCTTAACCCTTAGCTTAACCATTCAGAATGAGTGTCTAACCTTAACCCTTAGCTTAACCATTCAGAATGAGTGTCTAACCTTAACCCTTAGCTTAACCAATCAGAATGAGTGTCTAACCTTAGCCCTTAGCTTAACCAATCAGAATGAGTGTCTAACCTTAACCCTTAGGTTAACCAATCAGAATGAGTGTCTAACCTTATCCCTTAGCTTAACCATTCAGAATGAGTGTCTAACCTTAACCCTTAGCTTAACCATTCAGAATGAGTGTCTAACCTTAACCCTTAGCTTAACCAATCAGAATGAGTGTCTAACCTTAACCCTTAGCTTAACCATTCAGAATGAGTGTCTAACCTTAACCCTTAGCTTAACCAATCAGAATGAGTGTCTAACCTTAACCCTTAGCTTAACCATTCAGAATGAGTGTCTAACCTTAACCCTTAGCTTAACCAATCAGAATGAGTGTCTAACCTTAACCCTTAGCTTAACCATTCAGAATGAGTGTGTAACCTTAACCCTTAGCTTAACCATTCAGAATGAGTGTCTAACCTTAACCCTTAGCTTAACCAATCAGAATGAGTGTCTAACCTTAACCCTTAGCTTAACCAATCAGAATGAGTGTCTAACCTTAACCCTTAGCTTAACCAATCAGAATGAGTGTCTAACCTTAACCCTTAGCTTAACCAATCAGAATGAGTGTCTAAACAATGTTTTAACCCGATCCAAAACCTTAACCGTTAATCTTCTAAATTTGACGTTTGGAGCAATTTTGAAATGTGATGTTTGGAGAAATAGAACGATACCTAGCATGTGGAGTCAACCCAGAGTGTAAAAAGTACTTTGAAATGTGTCGTTTGGAGCAACTTCGAAATGTGACGTTTAGATCCATGTAAATAAACATCTGATTCTGCAGTGAGACTGGGAGAGCTTGTTGCTAGCCTAGACTACCTGTGACGCTGCTGCCAACTGAGGAAGGGATGGAGTCGGGTCGGGGGGAGGGTCGTTGATGTAGCCGCTCCTCTCTCTGTGCTCTGCCAATGTGTTCCTTCCGTCCCTCTCCTCGCCCCTACCTCGCCCCTACCTGGCCTCGAACCAGGGACCCTCTGCACCAATCGACAACAGTCACCCTCAAAGCACCGTTACTCATCGCTCCACAAAGCCGCAGGGAAACAATTACTTCAAGGTCTCAGAGCGAGTGATGTCACCAATTGAAGCGCTATTAGTGCGCACCCCGCTAACTAGCTAGCCATTTCACACCGGTTACACCAACTAGACTGAATATTGATGATGTAACTCAAGGGTTAATCAAATGTTATACTGCTGTGGCAACACTGTTGAAATGATAAACTAGGTAGCTAGCTACACACACTAGACTGGTGGCCGCATCTCATGCATGTTTGGATACCGGGCATGTGCAATCTCAGTACATGGACGACTGGGGAAAAAGGCGCAACTGGGCAAGCGCGAGATCTGTACAGGGCTGACCAACAGGAGCAACCAACAGGTCTGACCAACAGGAGCAACCAACAGGAGCAACCAACAGGAGCAACCAACAGGGCTGACCAACAGGAGCAACCAACAGGAGCAACCAACAGGGCTGACCAACAGGAGCAACCAACAGGTCTGACCAACAGGAGCAACCAACAGGAGCAACCAACAGGTCTGACCAACAGGAGCAACCAACAGGAGCAACCAACAGGAGCAACCAACAGGAGCAACCAACAGGTCTGACCAACAGGAGCAACCAACAGGAGCAACCAACAGGAGCAACCAACAGGAGCAACCAACAGGTCTGACCAACAGGAGCAACCAACAGGAGCAACCAACAGGAGCAACCAACAGGAGCAACCAACAGGAGCAACCAACAGGGCTGACCAACAGGGCTGACCAACAGGAGCAACCAACAGGAGCAACCAACAGGAGCAACCAACAGGTCTGACCAACAGGAGCAACCAACAGGAGCAACCAACAGGAGCAATCAACAGGTCTGATCAACAGGAGCAACCAACAGGTCTGATCAACAGGAGCAACCAACAGGAGCAACCAACAGGAGCAACCAACAGGAGCAACCAACAGGGCTGACCAACAGGAGCAACCAACAGGAGCAACCAACAGGAGCAACCAACAGGTCTGATCAACAGGAGCAACCAACAGGAGCAACCAACAGGAGCAACCAACAGGAGCAACCAACAGGAACAAACAACAGGAGCAACCAACAGGGCTGACCAACAGGAGCAACCAACAGGAGCAACCAACAGGAGCAACCAACAGGAGCAACCAACAGGGCTGACCAACAGGAGCAACCAACAGGAGCAACCAACAGGAGCAACCAACAGGGCTGACCAACAGGAGCAACCAACAGGTCTGTCCAACAGGAGCAACCAACAGGAGCAACCAACAGGGCTGACCAACAGGAGCAACCAACAGGGCTAACCAACAGGAGCAACCAACAAGTCTGATCAAGAGGAGCAACCAACAGGGCTGACCAACAGGGCTGACCAACAGGGCTGACCAACAGGAGCAACCAACAGGAGCAACCAACAGGGCTGACCAACAGGGCTGACCAACAGGGCTGACCAACAGGAGCAACCAACAGGGCTGACCAACAGGAGCAACCAACAGGGCTGACCAACAGGAGCAACCAACAGGAGCAACCAACAGGAGCAACCAACAGGGCTGACCAACAGGAGCAACCAACAGGAGCAACCAACAGGAGCAACCAACAGGGCTGACCAACAGGAGCAACCAACAGGTCTGTCCAACAGGAGCAACCAACAGGGCTGACCAACAGGAGCAACCAACAGGAGCAACCAACAGGAGCAACCAACAGGTCTGACCAACAGGAGCAACCAACAGGGCTGACCAACAGGAGCAAACAAAAGGAGCAAGCAACAGGTCTGTCCAACAGGAGCAACCAACAGGTCTGTCCAACAGGAGCAACCAACAGGAGCAACCAACAGGAGCAACCAACAGGAGCAACCAACAGGGCTGACCAACAGGAGCAACCAACAGGTCTGTCCAACAGGAGCAACCAACAGGAGCAACCAACAGGGCTGACCAACAGGAGCAACCAACAGGGCTAACCAACAGGAGCAACCAACAAGTCTGATCAAGAGGAGCAACCAACAGGGCTGACCAACAGGGCTGACCAACAGGGCTGACCAACAGGAGCAACCAACAGGAGCAACCAACAGGGCTGACCAACAGGGCTGACCAACAGGGCTGACCAACAGGAGCAACCAACAGGGCTGACCAACAGGAGCAACCAACAGGGCTGACCAACAGGAGCAACCAACAGGAGCAACCAACAGGAGCAACCAACAGGGCTGACCAACAGGAGCAACCAACAGGAGCAACCAACAGGAGCAACCAACAGGGCTGACCAACAGGAGCAACCAACAGGTCTGTCCAACAGGAGCAACCAACAGGGCTGACCAACAGGAGCAACCAACAGGAGCAACCAACAGGAGCAACCAACAGGTCTGACCAACAGGAGCAACCAACAGGGCTGACCAACAGGAGCAACCAACAGGAGCAACCAACAGGTCTGTCCAACAGGAGCAACCAACAGGTCTGTCCAACAGGAGCAACCAACAGGTCTGTCCAACAGGAGCAACCAACAAGTCTGATCAAGAGGAGCAACCAACAGGGCTGACCAACAGGAGCAACCAACAGGGCTGACCAACAGGGCTGACCAACAGGGCTGACCAACAGGAGCAACCAGCAGGAGCAACCAACAGGGCTGACCAACAGGAGCAACCAACAGGGCTGACCAACAGGAGCAACCAACACACGACATCATGACGACTTGCGGGCAATCGGTTCAGAACAACAATGACCAAAACTTTTATTTAAAAAATTATATATACACCACCACACAAAAGGGCACATGGCGAGTGGGAGGGCAAAGTGCAGGTGGACTCCCATCTGTGCACGTGCCTGGGCGGGATGCTGTGGCAGTTAGCTCCAGGGTGAGCTGACACAGCAGCTATGAAAAAGGCTTGCTGCTGTGCTATACAGCATGAATAGCTTTGGTTCACTTATAGGCTATGTAATGTTCTAGCGATCTGGTCAGTGGCTGGCAGCCCTATTATGTGGTAGGTTACATGCAGCTCTACCATCACATAGACAGGACCCAAAACTGTCCTGTGTTGTCCTAGTGGTCCTTTCTGACCTCTGACCTGATAGAATAGAACTAGGCTGACCACACCATAAAGACAAGGCCGGGTGGGCTTCAGTGCTCCGATTGGATGCCAACAGAGTGGACACAGCACTGTACTGACCAGGTATTGGTGGCTGACGTCCTCATACTGGTCCTCTATGCTGATTGGCTGGACCTGAGTGGGGGAGATGCAGGAGCAGTCCTGGGGAAGAGGGGAGGAGGGAGGAGGGGGTGAGACATGCTCCCGGAGGAGAAGAGAATAGAGGAGAGGAGTGAGACGGTCCAATAGGGAAGGAGGGAGGAGAGGACAGGCATGCCGTCATGCCCTTATAAGGAGATAAGGAGGGACTTAGGAGGACAACACTGAAGAGATACTTTTAGAGCATCAAGGTTGGAGCCAATGTGGAAAACAACAGTGTTTGTGGAGGAAGACATGCAGTGCATGTCCATGAAGTGACTGCTACTTTAGAAAGAGACCGTTGATGACAGGGTTAGCAGCAGATTGGTACCCATGATATAACCTACAGGGAAAGGTAATGGCAATATGCATGGATAATGAGATGGGTCTTATGAATGAACCCTGATAAAGAAAGCATGAGTTCTAGGATTGGAGCATGGCCAGATCAATGCGCTATGAGAGAGAAACACTGCACACCTGGAGGAGACGCTGGCTCATTAGATCACCATCATCATCATCATCAACCTCTTTAGATAAATCAGTGTCATGATCGGCTAAACATCAAAGCCATGCTGATTAGAATAAATATCCCTTACCAAGAAAGACATGGAGTTCTCTTCGTGGGTGTTAGCGCTTCACGCGATGGCATTTATCCGCTCCACGACCACAGCACGCGCTGTACAATGAGAGCGATGGAGAGAGAGAGGGAGGGAGAGGGAGAGAGAGGGAGAGAGAGAGAATGAGCAAGAGGAGAAATACATGGTAACATGAGAGACTTAGTTAGGATTCAACCTGAGAGACAGCCTCCCCCATGGGGCGTCTGTATGTCCATACAGTTTACCTGGCTGTACTCTGCCGGGTTCAGATTCCACTGCGTTGGCATCTGGCTTCATCACTTCATGCAAAACACTGCTCCACGTTCTTGAAAAACATCACACAAAATGACTGACGATTAAAGAAGCAATAATAGCCCAGCAGGGATTTTGTGCTGAACGCATGCTGTTGTAAAAAAATACATTTTCACGGAGGTATCAAAATGTCTCGACAAAAATAACTATGCCAGTCGGTGACCACAAAATACTGAGATTAAAACACGCATTACGTGACTGTTTGGTGCGCAATAGCCCGATTCACATCGGTATTCGTTACATTTTCGTGATACAGAATCATTGTAGCCACATCTGAATGTAAGCATCTGAAATGCATGTGGTCCATCGCTTTGGCTGTAGCTAAGTGCCTCGATGGATATTTTCTCCCCGTCTCTCCTGCCACAGCATGAATGGGAAGGGGACTTTGAGGACAGTGCGTCGTCGTGTCCCATTCTATGAGCGCGCGAACTAATGATGAGTCCTTGGTCCCTGACCGTTATTGTTCTTTATAGGTCGTCGCTGCCATCTACCCACCACTGTGAAAGCTGTAAGTCTTTAACAACCCTATATAGTGACAGTTCTTGCCTGTTGTTGTTGGGGAATTATTTAGCTTTTAACCGATATTCTATTGTATTGTATTCCAGTCTATTCTGTTCTATTCTAGCTATTTTATTATAATCTACTGACAGACACCCTACTAGGGGGGAAAATGGTTGAATCAACGTTGTTTCCACATCATAAAATAATCATATGTAATGGCGTTGAATCAGCGTGGGGAAATGATTGGATGTGCCAAAAGGCATCAACATAAAAGGCCATTTCGTATTTTTTAAATCACATGATGTGGTGACATTGTTGTTGATTTCCCGTTGATTTCACGTTAGTTGACAACTCAACAAAATGTAAATCAAAACGACGTTGGACTGATGTCTGTGTCCAGTGGAACGGGCCCAACACTGTAGCAGAGAAAGGTTGTCCTCTCTGATTGTAACCTACACATGTTTAGTACATGTTTTCATATAACCACGTAAAAAATAATCCCATAATTAACATAATCACATTATTTGTGGATGCAGGATTGCATATGACTGCAATGAGTTTACTTACACTGAAAATCAGTTTATGAAATCTTCATGCCCAATCATAACAAAATCAGGCTGGGTTTTTTAACCAACTTACTCTTGCTCTGAATGCGAAACAAACTTGAACAAACCAAGCATGCCATGAGGAAGCTTACAACTCGCAACTTAAACATTTATAACTTGGCAAAGTTAAGACTTATGACGACGCAAAATATGACGTAATGTACAAGTTGTGCGTACAGACACTGTTTTGACTGAAGATAATAAAATATTTTCAAGATGTAATGTAATGAAATAGAAACAAATTGCGATGCGTTATACACACTGTTAGAACAACTGTATATTTTTGAGAGTATGAAGTTTGAAACTTATAGTTAATGGCAACAACATACTTCACCTATGTTCTTGCTCTCCTCTCAGATGATTTGACGTAATGACGTAGATACTAAACTTGCGAGAACCTGATAAAAGTTTGGTTATTATTGTTATACATTTAATTTTCATCTGTGAACCGCACTGATTTATACCAGCACTTTTTGTGTATTTTTTCCCTAATTCGTAGTACATTTTAGTTTTAATTCCATGTATCTTAAATTGATTTTAAATATGAATTTACAAAATAGATAACAAATAACAAATCTCAATGTATTTAGTGTAGGACTTTTATTTAGAAACACCACTCAATAAATATTGTCGCGTAATTTACACGTCACTCTTTTCATCCGCGCGCTATTTCATGACGTGTTAAAACTATCAACACCAACAGTCTGCCTGCTAATTTTCCCCCTAATATCTATTGTTGCCATTGTTTGAGATTTAGGATTGATGGGACCACATGTGCTCTGGGATTTGTCTAAGGTGTTTAAAATACATCGAAAGGTAGGTTGATGTTAATTTATATTACATGAAAATCCGGATCATGAAATCCTTGCCAAAGGCCGGATGGAAATCACGGATGTGCCACAGTACTACCTAGCTCTGCAATGTTCATCATCACTACCCCCCCAAAACACATCTCAGTCTTCTCAGAACGAAATCGTGAGATTAGAATTTTAACGGGCGAAAACATACTTTTTGCGATTGTCGGATTGGTTTATTATTATGAAACAAGTCCTCGCTCTGTCCTCTTGTCGGATTGGTTTATTATTATGAAACAAGTCCTTGCTCTGTCCTCTTGTCGGATTGGTTTATTATTATGAAACAAGTCCTTGCTCTGTCCTCTTGTCGGATTGGTTTATTATTATGAAACAAGTCCTCGCTCTGTCCTCTTGTCGGATTGTTCCATTGGTAGCGAGATCAAAGATGATTTTTGCACTTGTCACTTCTGCTCATCGCAGTTTATATTTAAATCCATATACTACGCCGTTGTTTTTATTATTACCCACAATCAGCGAGATGTTTTGTTGTTGTTTGTGACGAACACTCCACGGTGGTTACACTGTATCCCGCGAACACTCCACGGTGGTTACACTGTATCCCGCGAACACATCATAGTATTCTTACTGTTGATAAAGCAACAATGTAGCTATCAATGTTTGACATTGCCCCATGCTGACTGTTGCAGATCCCAAAGCCCAGAAGACTATATTCGAATTCCCTGTTTAGGATCATTTAAGTGTAATGACTTGGGAATGAAACATTTTAACTAATATCTAAACTTTACATCCAATCTTGTACTTGTTGGAATCAAGTAGATTATATTTCCACCAATCATTGGTTAAATTTGATTTATGAACATGTTAATGCACAAATTCTAGACCGAATGATGATTAGCTAATTCTTTCTTCCCTCCTAGATGTGACTGTTTCTAACTTTTTTTTGATTTTCCAAGTAAAAATAAGACTACAGTTTCAAGTAAATAAGACATTTCTCCTCAGGATGAGTGTGGTTATGGACAGTTGTTCCACTAACTACTCAGCAGACCGTCCCAGAGCCGTTGTTATGTGTGTCTGGTGTTGAGTTGGAACTCCTGCTCAGACAGTCTGGTATCACATGGTCCTCTTGCCTCCTCCTGACACCCAAACAGTCATGTGCAGCAGAGAGTCCGTTAGATGGGAGCTAGCTAATTGGAGATTGTTTCTAGGGAATCACACAGAGTCAGAGGAAGAGAGTTGTAGGAACTCCTTTCACTCTACTGAGCCGAGCTGTACTGCGCTGACCAGGTTATGCAACCCTCATAGTTGCTAGAAAGGACACGGTTCGGCTCGTCACGATAGTATGAAAACAGTAAAAGTGGGTGAGAGAGAAAGAGAGGGTTGGGGCAGAGCAGGTGGTCCTATCACTGCAGATGAGACCTTAGTTCAGCACCTGTACACAAGATTAGATAACCTCCCTTTCTCCTCTCTATTCCTTCATAACTACAGGAAGGGGAAAGGTTGGCAACAGTCTCCACCATGCTGTTTTGATCTGTGAAGCCCTTGTAGACAGTCTCCACCATGCTGTTTTGACCTGTGAAGCCCTTGTAGACAGTCTCCACCATGCTGTTTTGATCTGTGAAGCCCTTGTAGACAGTCTCCACCATGCTGTTTTGACCTGTGAAGCCCTTGTAGACAGTCTCCACCATGCTGCTTTGACCTGTGAAACCCTTGTAGACAGTCTCCACCATGCTGTTTTGACCTGTGAAGCCCTTGTAGACAGTCTCCACCATGCTGCTTTGATCTATGAAGCCCTTGTAGACCGTCTCCACCATGCTGCTTTGATCTGTGAAGCCCTTGTAGACAGTCTCCACCATGCTGCTTTGATCTGTGAAGCCCTTGTAGACAGTCTCCACCATGCTGCTTTGACCTGTGAAGCCCTTGTAGACAGTCTCCACCATGCTGCTTTGATCTGTGAAGCCCTTGTAGACAGTCTCCACCATGCTGCTTTGATCTGTGAAGCCCTTGTAGACAGTCTCCACCATGCTGCTTTGACCTGTCAAGCCCTTGTAGACAGTCTCCACCATGCTGCTTTGACCTGTCAAGCCCTTGTAGACAGTCTCCACCATGCTGCTTTGACCTGTCAAGCCCTTGTAGACAGTCTCCACCATGCTGCTTTGACCTGTCAAGCCCTTGTAGACAGTCTCCACCATGCTGTTTTGACCTGTCAAGCCCTTGTAGACAGTCTCCACCATGCTGCTTTGACCTGTCAAGCCCTTGTAGACAGTCTCCACCATGCTGCTTTGACCTGTCAAGCCCTTGTAGACAGTCTCCACCATGCTGCTTTGACCTGTCAAGCCCTTGTAGACAGTCTCCACCATGCTGCTTTGACCTGTCAAGCCCTTGTAGACAGTCTCCACCATGCTGTTTTGACCTGTCAAGCCCTTGTAGATCAGCGGTAGGGAATGACAGGACATGAGGAAGGGAAGCCATTGGGAAAGCCATCTCTTGGGAAATGCCTCTCATGACCTTTCACCTTATCAGAGAAGGGGGGGGGGCGGGGCGGGGCTACGCTCTGATTCTCTGCGCCTCTCCCCGACGCGTTTACTTGTTCACTGTCCCTCAGTTGTTAAAGGTATTGATTTCTTTGTGTTAACATGAGGTAGATGGGCTAGAATGAGATCACAGCTTGAAGAGAAGGATATAGGCTAGACAAGGCTAGAGAATCTTCCTGCAGTCAGGGAGAAGGAATGAAATAAAGAAATATAAACCCATGTCTCAGTTAGCTACCTTGTCTCTTGTGTGTAGAGTAGACCAGTGACAGCATGTGGTGCAGTGTACTGTCAACTCTCATTTGGTTTGCCTTGCCCAAGGATGGATATGTCACTGAAACAAGGCCTGCTGCACTACTGTGGGTAAGGATGGATGTATCTGATGCTAAGTCCAATTCAAAAGGTTGCATTAAACATACTTCATCTCAAAGCAGGACATCTGGGTCTTATTTACTGGGAAACGGCAAGAGGGCCAAAACGGGGAGGGACTTACAGTACCTGTACCTGATTTTGTCCAATAAGAAATGCATGTTTTAGTTTTCCATTGCAAAATGTTTTGATACGCTGTGCACTAATGAATACGACCCTGGTTGGTGTATGGAACATCTAGGCTATTTTGCTTCTAGTCATATGTAGTTGACTCGGAAGCACAGTCCCTATGACTATCACCCCTGATATTGGAAATAGAGTGAAAACGAGAAGGAATGGAAAGATGAATGTCACTGTGATGATTCCCCTGAGGATGAGTACACTGCAGCAGTGATATTTTGGGGGTTCGTGAGGCGGACAGAGTTATCTTATGTAAGGAGTCTGAGCTGCTATTTAGCTGAGGTATACAATCTCTTCTCTCTCTCGCTCTCTCATGTGTGTGTGTGTGTGTGTGTGTTTCACATGCAGAGGGATTCTCAGTCTCTCTCTTTCACATGCAGAGATGTTCTATCATCTTAGAAGGCACTGCACTAGCTCTGACCCAGGATGAAAGTCTTGGATACGTTCGCACCCGACACAACACACTCAGACAGAGATTCCTACTCTATTTTCACCTTGAAATGTTGAAGACCACACTAGCTCTACACTAGCCTAGCCTTGACCCGGGACCAACACACCACACATGTACGACACACACTGGTCACTCGGTGCCTTAGCTCTGCCTCCTACTCCATAACACAGTCAGAAGCCTTTGCCTTTAAGACTGTGCTTGGCTTCTCGTGGGAAGCCGCCCCTTTAAGAACTCACATCCTGTCTTGTGTCATCCCTTTAACATTGGAAGGTGTCTCGGTGTCAAACAACAGGAAGGGGCTTCCCCCCCACCCCCTCTCTAATGCTATGTGGCACATTTCTGTCTGCAGCTTGCCTGTCCTTATAATAGGACTGTGATTGGCATTTTAGCTGCTGGAGGAGGCCAGGAAAGGTCTATATAGACAAATGTTTTCACTAGAGCCTGGAGGAGACTAGGAGTGGTCTCTATAGACTAGTGTTTTCACTAGGGCCTGGAAGAGACTAGGAGTGGTCTCTATAGACTAGTGTTTTCACTAGAGCCTGGAGGAGACTAGGAGTGGTTCTCTATAGACTAGTGTTTTCAGTAGGGCCTGGAGGAGACTAGGAGTGGTCTCTATAGACTAGTGTTTTCAGTAGGGCTCTAGCTGCTAGTCAGTATGACTCACTCAGACACTAAATGGTTAAGACCTCCAACAGCAGAATCAGCTGGAGGAGACTAGGAGTGGTCTCTATAGACTAGTGTTTTCACTAGAGCCTGGAGGAGACTAGGAGTGGTCTCTATAGACTAGTGTTTTCACTAGGGCCTGGAAGAGACTAGGAGTGGTCTCTATAGACTAGTGTTTTCACTAGAGCCTGGAGGAGACTAGGAGTGGTCTCTATAGACTAGTGTTTTCACTAGGGCCTGGAGGAGACTAGGAGTGGTCTCTATAGACTAGTGTTTTCTCTAGGGCCTGGAGGAGACTAGGAGTGGTCTCTATAGACTAGTGTTTTCAGTAGGGCTCTAGCTGCTAGTCAGTATGACTCACTCAGACACTAAATGGTTAAGACCTCCAATAGCAGAATCAGCTGGAGGAGACTAGGAGTGGTCTCTATAGACTAGTGTTTTCACTAGGGCCTGGAGGAGACTAGGAGTGGTCTCTATAGACTAGTGTTTTCACTAGGGCCTGGAGGAGACTAGGAGTGGTCTCTATAGACTAGTGTTTTCAGTAGGGCTCTAGCTGCTAGTCAGTATGACTCACTCAGACACTGAATGGTTAAGACCTCCAACAGCAGAATCAGCTGGAGGAATGTTTCTATCCTAAGTTTTCAAACGTCAGAGAGGGAGTGAGATGGAGAAATGACAAGGAGGGATAGAAGGGGGGGGGGGGGGTAGAGGAGGAGAAGTTACAATAGCCTAGATTTTTGCCGTCTATGTTCTTAATGGACATGCTAACATACACTGAGTGGACGAAACATTAAGAACACCTCTTTCATTGACAGACTGACCAGGTGAATCCAGGTGAAAGCTATATGATCCCTTATTGATGTCACCTGTTAAATCTACTACAATCAATGTAGAAGATTTAAGTGCCTTTTAATAGGGCATGGTAGTAGGTACCAGGTGCACCGATTTGTCAAGAACTGCAATTCTGGCTGGGTTTTTCACGCTCAACAGTTTAAAAAAACAACAACATGTATTTCGCCAATTCCTCCTTTGGCCGGCTTTCCTTCCAGTTCTCTGCTGCCAATGACTGGAACGAATTGCAAAAATCACTGAAGCTGGAGACTCATATCTCCCTCACTAACTTTAAGCACCAGCTGTCAGAGCAGTTCACAGATCACTGTACCTGTAAATAGCCCATCTGTAAATAGCCCATCCAACTACCTCATCCCCATACTGTATTTATTTATTTGCTCCTTTGCACCCCAGTATTTCTACTTGCACATTCATCTTCTGCACATCTACCATTCCAGTGTTTAATTGCTATATTGTAATTATTTCGCCACTATGGCCTATTTATTGCCTTACCTCCCTTGTCTTACCTCATTTGCACTCACTGTATATATACTTTTCTATTGTGTTATTGACTGTATGTTTATTTCATGTGTAACTGTTGTTTGTGTCGCACTGCTTTGCTTTATCTTGGCCAGGTCTCAGTTGTAAATGGTGAGGTGCAACTCAATATTAGGAAGGTGTTCCTAATCTTTGGTATACGCAGTGTAGCCTATTCAAATATATATGTATGTGTGTGTGTGTGTGTGCGTGGGGGGGGGGTTGTACTCAGTGTATTGCCTACCTACTAGTAGTACCTCCTGTTTCACTCTGTTCCAAAACATTTCTCCCTACTGAACACTTCTCTGGTCTGTTTCACTCTGTTCCAAAACGTTTCTCCCTACTGAACACTTCTCTGGTCTGTTTCACTCTGTTCCAAAACATTTCTCCCTACTGAACACTTCTCTGGTCTGTTTCACTCTGTTCCAAAACGTTTCTCCCTACTGAACACTTCTCTGGTCTGTTTCACTCTGTTCCAAAACGTTTCTCCCTACTGAACACTCTACTGGTCTGCTTCTTTTGTTTCTGCTAAGGGTTAGGGTTCAGAGGCCAGTAGTGGAGACTGTGTGTGTTTGACACCACTGTCCTCCAGGCTCCTGGACGCCTCAGGAGGGGGCAGGATGTGATGTCACAGCGGCGCTCCCTTCTTCCTGTCCGGCGGTGTGTGTGAGAGAGGTGGAGGCTCCACCCAGACGAACAGGAGAGATGTTTGAGGTGAAACCCCGTGGCGTGGAGAAGAACGGCGGAAGCACAGAGACTGGTGAGTGAAGAGGAAGGGGGAGAAGAGTGGAGGAGATACTGAGGAGAGGGGTAAACAGGAGGAGAGGGGTAAACGGGAGGAGAGGGGTAAACAGGAGGAGAGGGGTAAACAGGAGGAGAGGGGTAAACAGGAGGAGAGGGGTAAACAGGAGGAGAGGGGTAAACAGGAGGAGAGGGGTAAACAGGAGGAGAGGGGGCAGTAGATACTAGATACTGAGGAGAGAGGTAAACAGGAGGAGAGGGGTAAACAGGAGGAGAGGGGTAAACAGGAGGAGAGGGGTAAACAGGAGGAGAGGGGGCAGTAGATACTGAGGAGAGAGGTAAACAGGAGGAGAGGGGTAAACAGGAGGAGAGGGGTAAACAGGAGGAGAGGGGTAAACAGGAGGAGAGGGGTAAACAGGAGGAGAGGGGTAAACAGGAGGAGAGGGGTAAACAGGAGGAGAGGGGTAAACAGGAGGAGAGGGGTAAACAGGAGGAGAGGGGTAAACAGGAGGAGAGGGGTAAACAGGAGGAGAGGGGTAAACAGGAGGAGAGGGGTAAACAGGAGGAGAGGGGGCAGTAGATACTGAGGAGAGAGGTAAACAGGAGGAGAGGGGTAAACAGGAGGAGAGGGGTAAACAGGAGGAGAGGGGGCAGTAGATACTGAGGAGAGAGGTAAACAGGAGGAGAGGGGTAAACAGGAGGAGAGGGGTAAACAGGAGGAGAGGGGTAAACAGGAGGAGAGGGGGCAGTAGATACTGAGGAGAGGGGTAAACAGGAGGAGAGGGGTAAACAGGAGGAGAGGGGTAAACAGGAGGAGAGGGGTAAACAGGAGGAGAGGGGGCAGTAGATACTGAGGAGAGAGGTAAACAGGAGGAGAGGGGTAAACAGGAGGGAGGGGTAAACAGGAGGAGGGGTAAACAGGAGGAGAGGGGTAAACAGGAGGAGAGGGGTAAACAGGAGGAGAGGGGTAAACAGGAGGAGAGGGGTAAACAGGAGGAGAGGGGGCAGTAGATACTGAGGAGAGAGGTAAACAGGAGGAGAGGGGTAAACAGGAGGAGAGGGGTAAACAGGAGGAGAGGGGGCAGTAGATACTGAGGAGAGAGGTAAACAGGAGGAGAGGGGTAAACAGGAGGAGAGGGGTAAACAGGAGGAGAGGGGTAAACAGGAGGAGAGGGGTAAACAGGAGGAGAGGGGTAAACAGGAGGAGAGGGGGGGTAAACAGGAGGAGAGGGGTAAACAGGAGGAGAGGGGTAAACAGGAGGAGAGGGGTAAACAGGAGGAGAGGGGTAAGGGGGCAGGAGGAGAGGAGAGGGGTAAACAGGAGGAGAGGGGTAAACAGGAGGAGAGGGGTAAACAGGAGGAGAGGGGTAAACAGGAGGAGAGGGGTAAACAGGAGGAGAGGGGGCAGTAGATACTGAGGAGAGAGGTAAACAGGAGGAGAGGGGTAAACAGGAGGAGAGGGGTAAACAGGAGGAGAGGGGTAAACAGGAGGAGAGGGGTAAACAGGAGGAGAGGGGTAAACAGGAGGAGAGGGGTGAACAGGAGGAGAGGGGTAAACAGGAGGAGAGGGGTAAACAGGAGGAGAGGGGTAAACGGGAGGAGAGGGGGCAGTAGATACTGAGGAGAGAGGTAAATGGGAGGAGAGGGGGCAGTAGATACTGAGGAGAGAGGTAAATGGGAGGAGAGGGGGCAGTAGATACTGAGGAGAGAGAGATGAGAAAGGAGAGGAGAGAGGGCAGGAGACTGCAGGACAGGAGGGAGATGGAGAGCGGACAGGAGACTGCAGGACAGGAGAAGGGAGCCTTGCGTGCCTGACTGAGGAAAAACTGCAACCACACACCCTTCAAGGCTTGTTTGATGATGGTGTGTGTGCTATGTGTGTGTGTGTTCCTGTCTGTGTACACATTTGAGAGGACTCGAGTCTCCTGCTATAGTTAGCCCAGCCCACTAAACCACATAACCACTGAACCGGAAGACATTGTGTTATGCACCGCCAGAGCCACGGGAACACACACATTCATGATTCACACACACACACACACACACACACACACACACACACACACACACACACACACACACACACACACACACACACACACACACACACACACACACACACACACACACACACACACACACACACACACACACACACACACACTCCCTGCCATACATACACACACACTCCCTGCCATACATACACATTCATGACTCTCTCTCTCTCTCTCTCACACACACACTCATCCCTACTCTCAACCCAGCACTCAGTCTTCGCTCAGACGGATGGTGTCTAAGGCAGCATTACTGAAATCAGCTTCAGCAATGAGTTGGTTTCATCTATAGGGGGCGATGTGTCGATTCACCGTATTAGTATGGCGCCCCCTATTATCATCACGTGTACTGCACCCACTATTTTTATCATACTATTTTGTTGCATGAATGATGGCAATATTTGTTTCTCTCTTTGGATGCTTAACCCCCCCCCTCTATTCCCCAGATGACACCAGTAGCAGCAGTAAGCAGTGTGGTGGTGGGGGGTCGATGGGCTCCCAGGGGTCAGAGTCTCTGTACCTGTATGACAGCCAGGACTGGGTGATCTCTCCCATCTGCTCCCCTGAAGAGGAGCCCTGCCCCACCGCCATCTCCCCCATGCTGGCCGAGGAGACCTTCAGATACATGAGTGAGTCACCTCCGTGTGTGTCAGTGTGTGTCAGTGTGTGTCAGTGTGTGTCCGTGTGTGTCAGTGTGTGTCCCCGTGTGTCCCCGTGTGTGTCAGTGTGTCCCCGTGTGTGTCAGTGTGTCCCCGTGTGTGTCTGTGTGTCCCCGTGTGTGTCTGTGTGTGTCAGTGTGTGTTTGTTAAGGCTGGGAGGTATACGTACACCAGGTTATTTGGAAATACCCACGGGATGGTTTTCATATACCGTCAATACCGTTGAAACTATTTATTTGAAGTTTTTCAATTCATTTTAATATGTTGTAGCAAATGTAGGTAAATACCTGCAGTCAACTGGTGCAATATGTTAGGAGATACAGAACATTCCCTTCTTCATTTCACCTGTCACGTTATTTAAAAAGCTTACCGTAGTTCCCCAGAACAGCAGCCAGTCAGGTTTTGGTTGTAAAGAGGACAACGGGACAAAGCTGGTGAGTCCATAGTGTTGTGCGATGCTCATGAGGTGATGAAGTTAGTTGTGTGCAATTCACTACTAAATGTTTGCCATCAGATATCTTGTAACTGTCTAAGATGTGCTTTACTCTCCAGCTGGGTATTTGGTTACTTGTTAGTTAGCTGAGTAAGTGTCTGAATTAATAAGGAGACGGGCTGTTGGCTTTCTGACATGTTTGAGAAGTCAGAGCTCTAGAGAAGGGCTTTCTCAATGAGAATGTTGCTGTGGAAAGTGAGCCTTGAAGAAATCATTTAGATGGTGGGCGTGCGTGTCGCTGGGCGTGCGTGTCGCTGGGCGTGCGTGTCGCTGGGCGTGCGTGTCGCTGGGCGTGCGTGTCGCTGGGCGTGCGTGTCGCTGGGCGTGTGAGTGCAGAACATGTTGATGTCTCCTAGGTCATAGAGCTGCAGGGTTCAGTTAGTCAGTGCGTGCATGTTAGTCAAATTTTGCAGCAGAGTCCCTATGTGTGTGGATGCACTCATAACTTTGCAGCAGAGTCTCTCTGTGTGTGGATGCACTCATAACTTTGCAGCAGAGTCTCTCTGTGTGTGGATGCACTCATAACTTTGCAGCAGAGTCTCTATGTGTGTGGATGCACTCATAACTTTGCAGCAGAGTCTCTCTGTGTGTGGATGCACTCATAACTTTGCAGCAGAGTCTCTGTGTGTGTGGATGCATTCATAACTTTGCAGCAGAGTCTCTATGTGTGTGGATGCACTCATAACTTTGCAGCAGAGTCCCTATGTGTGTGGATGCACTCATAACTTTGCAGCAGAGTCTCTATGTGTGTGGATGCACTCATAACTTTGCAGCAGAGTCTCTCTGTGTGTGGATGCACTCATAACTTTGCAGCAGAGTCTCTATGTGTGTGGATGCACTCATAACTTTGCAGCAGAGTCTCTATGTGTGTGGATGCACTCATAACTTTGCAGCAGAGTCTCTCTGTGTGTGGATGCACTCATAACTTTGCAGCAGAGTCTCTCTGTGTGTGGATGCACTCATAACTTTGCAGCAGAG
This sequence comes from Oncorhynchus gorbuscha, assembly GCF_021184085.1. Classification (NCBI taxonomy): domain Eukaryota; kingdom Metazoa; phylum Chordata; class Actinopteri; order Salmoniformes; family Salmonidae; genus Oncorhynchus; species Oncorhynchus gorbuscha. The sequence continues at coordinate 98,266 of NW_025746119.1, forward strand.
TCTCTATGTGTGTGGATGCATTCATAACTTTGCAGCAGAGTGTCTATGTGTGTGGATGCACTCATAACTTTGCAGCAGAGTGTCTATGTGTGTGGATGCACTCATAACTTTGCAGCAGAGTCTCTATATGTGCGGATGCACTCATAACTTTGCAGCAGAGTCTCTATATGTGTGGATGCACTCATAACTTTGCAGCAGAGTCTCTATATGTGTGGATGCACTCATAACTTTGCAGCAGAGTCTCTATATGTGTGGATGCACTCATAACTTTGCAGCAGAGTCTCTATATGTGTGGATGCACTCATAACTTTGCAGCAGAGTCTCTATATGTGTGGATGCACTCATAACTTTGCAGCAGAGTCTCTATATGTGTGGATGCACTCATAACTTTGCAGCAGAGTCTCTATATGTGTGGATGCACTCATAACTTTGCAGCAGAGTCTCTCTGTGTGGATGCACTCATAACTTTGCAGCAGAGTCTCTATATGTGTGGATGCACTCATAACTTTGCAGCAGAGTCCCTATGTGTGTGGATGCACTCATAACTTTGCAGCAGAGTCCCTATGTGTGGATGCACTCATAACTTTGCAGCAGAGTCTCTATATGTGTGGATGCACTCATAACTTTGCAGCAGAGTGTGTGAGTCGTCGCAGGCAGGAAATAATGTGTCCATGTAACTGTTTACATTGAAACGTGTGGTATGTGGTTACAAGTAGACAGTCTTGCAGTTAACAGTACATCACTACTTATTCTGGAACCCAGGCTGATCTGCTCCATACTGCAGTGATGTCATCTTCAGGTGCCAGTCAGTCTGGCAGTAGCAGAGAGCTGGCACAGTACTCTCTCTGGTTGTCATGTAATACACTCAGATCACATATCACCTTTGTCTTTGGGTAATCAGTGAAGGGCATTGAACAACAGCAACGCTGTTATTGCGGATGTTATGGACTCTGAAAGAAGAGGAATTGTGTGTGGTTGTGCGTTGACGATGTGTGTGTGTGTGCTTTGACGGTGCTTGGGTGTGTTGACGGTGCTTGGGTGTGTTGACGGTGCTTGGGTGTGTTGACGGTGCTTGGGTGTGTTGACGGTGCATGGGTGTGTTGACGGTGCGTGGGTGTGTGGACGGTGTGTGTTGGCATTGGCATGTACTATATGTATGCAATGCATCCTACTGGGACAGTAAAGGGGTACAGTAAGATTTAGGGGGTCAGACAGTTTCTCTTGGCACAGCCAACAAAGTGTTCTGCCTGGAGGGTTGTTCAGTGGGGCGTTAAGCTCCTGTTCAGATAAGGGACAGTGGGACACTTGCTCCACTTCTCTCCGAGGGTAAATGAAGACCGCCATGCAGACATCAAATCAAATGTATTTATATAGCCCTTCGTACATCAGCTGATATCTCAACGTGCTGTACAGAAACCAAATCAAATGTATTTATATAGCCCTTCTTACATCAGCTGATATCTCAAAGTGCTGTACAGAAACCCAGCCTAAAACCCCAAACATCAAGCGATGCAGGTGTAGAAGCACGGGGGCTAGGAAAAACACCCTAGAAAGGCCAAAACCTAGGAAGAAACCTAGAGAGGAACCAGGCTATGAGGGGTGGCCAGTCCTCTTCTGGCTGTGCCGGGTGGAGATTATAATAGAACGTGGCCAAGATGTTCAAATGTTCATAAATGACCAGCATGGTCCAATAATAATAATCACAGTAGTTGTCGAGGGTGCAACAAGTCAGCACCTCAGGAGTAAATGTCAGTTAGCTTTTCATAGCCGATCATTAAGAGTATCTCTACCACTCCTGCTGTCTCTAGAGAGTTGAAAACAGCAGTTATTAGACCCCGGGGCAGCCAGACAGAAATGGCAGGTCATATTTTAATGAGTCTCAATCCGGCGCCCCTTATCCCCACTGAATGGTAACCTCCAGAGAGGAAGTGGGTGTGGATTGGAATGGAGTGAAGGCATGTGTATAGAGAGATAAGGGGGAGTGTTAGGATGGGAGGGATGAGGATAGATCTAATGTCAAGATTTAACAACTGTTGCTGTAAAACAGTTATGCCTAAAATGTTATGGATTCATTTATAGAGGAAGACTTAAGTTGATAGTTAGACTGTCTTTCCGTATTCTGTGTCTAGCATCACCTGGATGTTCCTAACTATCAGTCTTGATTGTTTTGATATAGACTAGGCCTAGTTAGCTTTTACAAGGCAGCATGATCAAGTGAAGTTACGTTAGTTGGCATCCATCCAACGTCTTCTGTCACTTAGAAACCCAGCGACTAGAACTGGCCGTGTTCGGACTCTGGCCTTGTCCTACTACTTACTTAAACTGCATACGGTGTATTAATCATACTACTTACTATTTAGCATGTACTGTTCAGTAAGCAGTATGTGGTAAATCCACAGCCCGATCCCGCTGGTTCCCAGAGTAGCTAGCCCGCTACAAGATCATTACCGGACTCCATCTTCATCAACCATCTCCCTGGTCATCTCCTCTGATCAAGCCATCCCCTGTCCCTCTCAGACTTGGCCTCTATTGGTTGACCTAGCCAACCAGCTAGGCTACTCATGAGATTGTTTGTTTGATTATGAAAAGCGCAATAAAAATGTCAGCACTTATTATTATACCAAATATGGTTTACTTAGTTTAGTAATGCAGAAAGCTCTGGCGAAGTGATACCTGCTCACTGCTCTTGCTAGTTTCTTTCAACTTATTGTTACCGTGCACCTGCAACAAGAGAGCTCCGATGTGCAAGTGCACTTTTCAATGTTGTAAGTAAACATTTACCGGTCTAGCTAGCTAGACCTATTCAGACTGTAACCGTTTAGGTAGAAACTAATGCATAGCATGCACTTTACAAGCAGTTTAACACAGATAAACCGACGTGACAAATCAGGAGACCGAGAAGTGTTGGGACCAGCACTGCTGTGGAAAAGTGTAGGCTACCGTGTTACTAAGGTTCACTATAGCTAGTGACAATGATTAGTGAGGTGGCAAGAGAGCGAACTACGGCCTCGTGACTTACTTTTTTTGCGGCATTTCTCCTGCGGTGTTCACTGAATGAAATGCCTGGTATTGTCATCAGACCCTGTAACAAGTTTGAACACAAGTCCTGATTTTTACAACTAATAGCTAGCTAGAGTAATGATATGACATTGTCGCAAGTAACCCCGATGCCAACGTTACTGTTGAACAGTTATAACTTCTAGTGCTACTGAATCACGTAAGTAGCGACATGAAGTGCGGTGGCATGCTGCAGGTATGTTGTAACGGTACGTCGAAATGGTGTTGAAGGAATTGAATTCCTCTGTTTTAATTCCCAATTCAAATTAAACACTCTGTCAATTCATAAGAATTTGTAAGAACCTTATTTTATAGGAATGGACAGAGGCCGGTCTTAAAAGTCAAGTAACAGCCTTTATTCAAAAGAGTACTGCCACAATACAGGTTACCACAGGTTATAAACTGAAAATGACGTCATTAGTTCTAACACTACCCCGTGCCATCTCCGTTCCAGTACCAAGGCTGTGTCTCAAGCATTCCCACATCCGTCTCCCTACCAATTTAATATAATTTACCAGTCAAGGTTTTCTTGTGTAGATAAGCATTCTAGCCAGTCTGATTCATTTGTACCAAGGAACAGACCGTCATTGTTACTAAACTCTTGACCACATTCACACATTATTTTCAGTACTGGGATCAGATAAGAAAATTCATACATATACAGTAACATTTAGTGTTCTGATTAGTACATATACAGTAACATAATAGTATTCTGATTAGTACATATACAGTAACATAATAGTATTCTGATTAGTACATATACAGTAACATTTAGTGTTCTGATTAGTACATATACAGTAACATAATAGTGTTCTGATTAGTACATATACAGTAACATAATAGTATTCTGATTAGTACATATACAGTAACATAATAGTATTCTGATTAGTACATATACAGTAACATAATAGTATTCTGATTAGTACATATACAGTAACATAATAGTATTCTGATTAGTACATATACAGTAACATAATAGTATTCTGATTAGTACATATACAGTAACATAATAGTATTCTGATTAGTACATATACAGTAACATAATAGTATTCTGATTAGTACATATACAGTAACATAATAGTATTCTGATTAGTACAGATAAAAATTCCCTTAAACAAATGATCATGATAATTTTAAGGAGAACAAAAACTACCTACATTTGGACTCCACTGCAGAAGCTGAGCTATTCGCCATCTTCTAGGTTGTTTTGTTGTTTACTTGAAGAGATTTAAGTATAAAAACTAAGGCATTGGCTGCGAAATTCCTGTAAAGTGTGCAGCGAATTCTACCAGATGAAAAGCCGAAATCACTATAACATTCTGGCATACTTTATTTGATCAAATTCACATACTATAAAACGGAATATTTTCGCATACTGAGAACGCATCATGCGCAATTGAGTTGTTTCCTGCTATTCGTTGATTAAGGTAGCGCATACCATGTCTAATTGATCAGCTGTTGTCCTAGTCTAAATGAGTATGACTTCCGGGCATTTAAAGTATACTAGATTTCCGAAATCTCACACTATCACACCACTCTGAAGACTGGCCTAGATCTGTGGTCCTAATCTCCCACGCTTTCTCATTCCCCTCTACTGCATATCTTTTGAATATGAATCTGAAAATAGATTATGAATAAATAATAAACCATTATGATTTTGAATTAAGAAATTACTCTGTAATATGGTATGTTTTTTCAAAGCTAAAGACAACCAGTTTTGATGACCCCCTACCCTTGAACTCTAGACAGGAAGTGTTTCTGAAACAGAAACCATAGCCAGAGAGGAAGAGGTGAAGCGAGAGGGTCCAATCCCGTGAATCTGTCCATGCGGGTTACGGTGATAAGCAGACCGCCAGCCTTCCCACCTTTGGGACGACTCCAATTGTTAGGGCGGAGACCATCTCATCATAATATACAGTGTCTTTGCCTTAGCAGAGAGATCGTCTCAGTCATTTTATTGCAGACAAAGGTTCAACCATGTTTGTCAGACCGTTAATAAGTCACTCATTGGTCATTGCTTTCTCAGACGCTGTGTGGGTTTACGGTGGCTTGCGAAAGTATTCACCACCCCTTGGCATTTGTTCTATTTTGTTGCCTTACAACCTGGAATTAAAGTAGTTTTTTTGGTGTGGTGTGGGGGGGGTGTATCATTTGATTTACACAACATGTCTACCACTTTGAAGATGCAAAATATATTTTCTTGTGAAACAAACAAAAAAACAGAGTAGTTATGCACTCAAGTTTTCACCCCCTCAAAGTCAATACTTTGTAGAGCCACCTTTTGCAGCAATTACAGCTGCAAGTCTCTTGGGGTATGTCTCTATAAACTTGGCATATCTAGCCACTTTGATGTTGCCCATTATTCAAGGCAAAACTGCTCCAGCTCCTTCAAGTTGGATGGGTTCCGCTGGTATACAGCACTCTTTAAGTCATACCACAGATTCTCAATTGGATTGAGGTCTGGGCTTTGACTAGGCCATTCCAAGACATTTAAATGTTTCCCCTTAAACCACTTGCTTTAGCACTATGCTTTGGGTCATTGTCCTGCTGGAAGGTGAACCTCCATCCCAGTCTCAACTCTCTGGAAGACTGAAACAGGTTTCCCTCAAGAATTTTCCTGTATTTAGCGCCATCCTTCATTTCTGACCAGTTTCCCAGTCCCTGTCGATGGAAAAACATCCCAGGGATGGTGTTCTCGGGGTGATGGGATGGCCAAAAAGCTCAATTTGAGTGTCATCTGACCAGGGTACCTTCTTCCATAGGTTTGGGGAGTCTCCCAATTGCCTGTTGGCGAACACCAAATGTGTTAACTTATTTTTTTCTTTAAGCAATGGCTTTTTTTCTGGCCACTCTTCTGTAAAGCCCAGCTCTGTGGGGTGTACGGCTTAAAGTGGTCCTACGGACAGATGCTCCAATCTCCGCAGTGGAGCTTTGCAGCTTCTTCAGGGTTATCTTTGCTCTCTTTGTTGCCTCTGTAATTAATGCCCTCCTTGCCTGGCCTGTGAGTTTTGGTGGCCGGCCCTCTCTTGGCAGGTTTGTTGTGGTGCCATATTCTTTCCATTTTTTTTAAATAATGGATGTAATGGTGCTCCGTGGGATGTATAAGGTTTCAGATATTTTTTTATAACCCAACCCTGATCTGTACTTCTCCACAACTTTGTCCCTGACCTGTGGAGAGCTCCTTGGTCTTCATGGTGCCCCTTGCTTGGTGGTGCCCCTTGGTTAGTGGTGCCCCTTGGTTAGTGGTGCCCCTTGGTTAGTGGTGCCCCTTGGTTAGTGGTGCCCCTTGGTTAGTGGTGTGGCAGACTGGGGCCTTTTTTAATTTTATTTTTAGCGTTGGACTAGTAACCGAAAGGTTGAGAAGAAAAAAAATACTTGTTTTTCAACCATTCCACACATTTCTTGTTAACAAAATATAGTTTTGGCAAGTCGGTTAGGACATCTACTTGTGCATGACCCAAGTAATTTTTGCAACGATTGTTTATAGAGGTTTTTTTCACTTAAAATTCACTGTGTCACAATTCCAGTGTGCCAGAAGTTTACATACACTAATTTGACTGTGCCTTTAAACGGCTTGGAAAATTCCAGGAAATTATGTCATGGCTTTAGAAGCTTCTGATAGGCTAATTGACATCATTTGAGTCAATTGGAGGTTTACCTGTGGATGTATTTCAAGGCCTACCTTCGAACTCAGTGCCTCTTTGCTTGACATCATGGGAAAATCAAAAGAAATCAGCCAAGACCTCAGAAGAAGAATTGTAGACCTCCACAAGTCTGGTTCATCCTTGGGAGCAATTTCCAAATGCCTGAAGGTCCCACGTTCATCTGTACAAACAATAATAAGCAAGTACAAACACCATGGGACCACACAGCCGCCATAATGCTCAGGAAGGAGACGCGTTCTGTCTCCCAGAGATGAACATACTTTGGTGGGAAAATGTTGTTAAACACCTGTCCAGGTGTTGTGAAATGAGTTTGTGATTGCATGACAGACCACCTGGAACGTGCCCCATTATTATCAACACTTTACCATTGGATGTGTTCGTCTAATTGTTATTTGCTCCATCAGATTGTCAGCTGTTGCCTTATTGGACACCAATTCAGTCAGTGTGATTGACAGGAGAGATGACCAATGGGGCTGAGTTTGGACCCTCCTCATTATCACAGGGGTTCAAGTATGGATGTAGTTTCTCAGTGAAGGTACAACCAGTGAAAGAGTAGATATGAGACATGTTTTCTACATCATAAAAGGAGATCTGACCCTCCTTGTAATCCACAAACACCCCCACCTTCTGGGGTTTCTGACTCAGGAAGAGGGGGATAGGAGGTGTGTCCTTGATCTCATACTTATTCTCACCCTTCATATACAGAGCCCAGAGTCCACCCTCAGGGCTTTTAACTGTTGGGCCCTTCCTGATGATGGACTCTCTGGCCACGCCTACCTGCCACTCAATCTTCCCTCTCACCTGAACCTCAAAGTAGAATCTCCCTGAGGAGAAGCACTCCTTTCCCAGAACCGATAGATAAATATCAAACCGCTTTGGGAGGTCAGGGAGAATCTGCCCTTTGTCTCCATGACTCACTTGTTTGTTGTTCTCAGACACAATGAGATTGGGATGTGCTGTATCAGGATCCAGAGTCACATCCACTGACCACTGCCGTAACCTCCTCAGCTCATCATTACACCACTTCTCCATCTCATTATGAAGCATCTCCTCCAGCTGAGACAGAACTTTCCTCACAGTTCCTACATGCAGATCCCTGTGAACACTGATCTCAGACCAGTCCTTGATTGGGGATGGGGAGTTCTGGTGGAGGTGGTCCAGCTCAGTGCCTCTCCTCCGCAGCTCAGTGATTTCCTGCTCCAGTTCTTCAATGAGCCCTTCAGCCTGCCTCTCAGCTGCTTTCTGCTTCTCCTCAACCTCCTCAATAACCTCACCCTGTCTTCTCTCAATGGAGCGCACCAGAGCAGTGAAGACCTCCACACTTCCTGCTATCTCTCTCTCTGCATCTCTCTGGCTGAGCTCTACTGAGAGTTTGATCTCCTTAACCTTCAGCAGTCGCTCCAGGATCATCTGCTGCACTTGTGCTACTTCTCCAGGCTTGGAAGAGGACTCCTCTCTGTCTGTGACCTTCATCCTCTTAAAATGATCTGCAACATCTCTGAGTGTTGTGTTGGTGTTTAGGTCAGGTCTTCTATTGAATGTGTCCTTACACAGTGGACACTGGCACAGGACAGTGGTGTTCCAGTATTCACTGATACAGGCCTTGCAGAAGTTGTGTCCACATGGAATAGAGACTGGCTCAGTGAACACATCCAGACAGACAGAGCACAGGAACTGCTCTTCAGACAGAACATTGCTGGAGGTGGACATTTCTGAAACCTAATAGAAGACCACAGAGTTAGAAATGTAGCTGTCTTCATTTTAGAGTTTTACTGCCCCCTGCTGTACTGGAGTGTCTGTTCAGGAACATGATTTATTGGTTGATCCCTTCCACTGGCTTGGATGGAATCCTGTGATCCGTCCCTAACCCAGAACAAGTCCCACCCACTAGACTACTTTAAAAGGCTGCATGTCATCGCACTTTTTGTCTCTGAGTTAACAATCTTGTTTTCCCCATTCTATCTGTGGAGCAACCAGTTCTATAAAATGAAGGTTAAACAAGAGTGTATATAGCTCCACTAAAATAATATTGATTCAGTGTTCCACAGACATCATGCTTTTTACCCAGAGTACTGTAGATAGAGAAACGATATCCAGGAGATGGATCATTTGTTCTACCTTTGTATATTATGGAGCACATGCCCTAAATGTCTTTACCTTTGGAGAAGTGACTTTCAACGTACTTGTAACATTGTCAATTCTCACATTTTTACCTGATTGTTTTACAAAGATCAAAGAAAGAACTGCTGAGAAACACAAAGTAATGTGATTTTTGAGTAAAATGATCACCAGTGTACATATTAATCTCTTTCTCTACTTACCTGAGTGTTTTTTCTCTTTGTCTTGAGAGAAGGTTGACTGTGCATCTGTGTGTAGAGTGATGTGGAGCAGGAGAGTTATGCAGTTTCACTTTAGATTAATGTTATCACTCAACTCCTCCCTGTTCTGCACACAACTTACAGTCAATAACGGACTACAAAACAAAAACCAGCCCAGTCACGGACACCAATGTCTTGCTCCCAGACAAACTAAACAACTTCTTTGCTCGCTTTGAGGACAATACAGTGCTACTGACACGGCCCGCTACAAAAACCTGCGGGCTCTCCTTCACCGCAACCAACGTGAGTAAAACATTTAAACGTGTTAACCCTCGCCAGGCTGCAGGCCCAGACGGCATCCCCAGCCAGCGTACACATCCTCGGCATACACATCACGGACAAACTGAAATGGTCCACCCACACAGACAGCATGGTGAAGAAGGCGCAACTTCAGGAGGCTGAAGAAATTAGCTTGTCACCAAAAGCACTCACAAACTTTTACAGATGCACAAACGAGAGCATCCTGTCGGGCTGTATCACCTCCTGGTACGGCAACTGCTCCGCCCACAACCATAAAGCTCTCCAGAGGGTAGTGAGGTCTGCACAACGCATCACCGGGGGCAAACTACCTGCCCTCCAGGACACCTACACCACCCGATGTCACAGGAAGGCCAAAAAGATCATCAAGGACAACAACCACCCGAGCCACTGCCTGTTCACCCCGCTATCATCCAGAAGGCGAGGTCAGTACAGGTGCATCAAAGCTGGGACCGAGAGACTGAAAAACAGCTTCTATCTCAAGGCCATCAGACTGTTAAGCAGCCACCACTAACATTGAGTGGCTGCTGCCAACATACTGACCCAATCTCTAGCCACTTTAATAATTGGATGTAATACATGTATCACTAGTCACTTAACAATGCCACTTTATGTCATATTTACATACCCTACATTACTCATCTCATATGTATATACTGTACTCTATACCATCTACTGCATCTTGCCTATGCTGCGCGGCCATCGCTCATCCATATATTTATATGTACATATTCTTATTAATTCTTTTACACTTGTGTGTATAAGGTAGTTTACTTGTTAGATATTACTGCACGGTCAGAACCAGAAGCACAAGCATTTCGCTACTCACATTAACATCTGCTAACCATGTGTATGTGACCAATAACATCTGCTAACCATGTGTATGTGACCAATAACATCTGCTAACCATGTGTATGTGACCAATAACATCTGCTAACCATGTGTATGTGACCAATAACATCTGCTAACCATGTGTATGTGACCAATAACATCTGCTAACCATGTGTATGTGACCAATAACATCTGCTAACCATGTGTATGTGACCAATAAAATTTGATTTGACTTAACTGTTTCACATTCTCTGTGCTTGGTTTAGTTTATTTGTCCATTTTAAAGTTGTACAGGTAAATGAGAACTAGCTGTGTGTGTGCACGTTTGGTGTGTGCGTGCACGTTTGGTGTGTGCGTGCACGTTTGGTGTGTGCGTACACGTTTGGTGTGTGCGTGCACGTTTGGTGTGTGCGTGCGTGTTTTCGAGTCGTGTATAATTGTATCAGAGTCCAGTGAAGGTGTTAGTTCCTTCTTGTGTCTCAAATGACACCAGGGCCTGTGTGTGTTTTTAACCCTGGTGTCTGGAGGGGGAGGGAGGGGCCACATCTAGAGGTCAGTGTGGGCCTCAGAAGCCACTGCTGCAGTCATCCCTCTCTTCCACTGTGCTCTGGGAAGCTTAACCTTCTACCTCCAACAGGATGCTAATCTCCTTTTTTACTAAACATTTAGCTGTATGTTATTATTTTATTGAACCAAACAAACATATTTATTATGTTTATTTGACAGGGTTCATGTACGATTAAAAGATACATTGCACAATAAATTCGATGCATCCTGCTAAATGTATCTAATTCAGTACAACCTACTCCCAAATGAACCCGAACAAGATCCCAACACTGAATGAGAAAAATAAATGGGAACGAAGTCAGACTAACTTTAACAATATTCTACTGTAGATCAGATTTCAAGCATTATCCTCTGATTTTAACACCAAAACCATATCAAACATCATTGTCTAAACAGGCCGCAAAGAAGTCATGCTGCACAAATGACCCAAATGACCCAATCATTGAACACCACGTTAGATACATTGCAGTCATGCTTCAGATTATAATATTATATTGATGTGGTTTCTGACATGTTGTTAAACACCTGTCCAGGTGTTGTGAAATTAGTTTGTGATTGCATGGCAGACCCTCTGGAACGTGCCCCATTATTATCAACACTCTTTACAATTGGATGTGTTCGTCTAATTGTTATTTGCTCCATCAGATTGTCATCTGTTGCCTTATTGGACATCAATTCAGTCAGTGTGATTGACAGGAGAGATGACCAATGGGGCTGAGTTTGGACCCTCTTCATTATCACAGGGGTTCAAGTATGGATATAGTTTCTCAGTGAAGGTACAACCAGTGAAAGAGTAGATATGAGACATGTTTTCTACATCATAAAAGGAGATCTGACCCTCCTTGTAATCCACAAACACCCCCACCTTCTGGGGTTTCTGACTCAGGAAGAGGGGGATAGGGGGTGTGTCCTTGGCTATATACTTATTCCTATTCATATACAGAGCCCAGAGTCCACCCTCAGGGCTTACAGCCGTTGGGCCCTTCCTGATGATGGACTCTCTGGCCACTCCTACCTGCCATTCAATCTTCCCTCTCACCTGAACCTCAAAGTAGAATCTCCCTGAGGAGAAGCCCTCCTTTCCCAGGACCGATAGATAACATTCAAACCTCTCTGGGAGGTCAGGGAGAATCTGCCGTACGTCTCCATAGCTCACTTGTTTCCTGTCCTCCGACACAATGAGCTTGCAGTGTGCTGTATCAGGATCCAGAGTCACATCCACTGACCACTGCCGTAACCTCCTCAGCTCAGGATCCTGTCGCTCCTGGATCATCTGCTGCACTTGTGCTACTTCTCCAGGCTTGGAAGAGGACTCCTCTCTGTCGGTGACCTTCATCCTCTTAAAATGATCTGCAACATCTCTGAGTGTTGTGTTGGTGTTTAGGTCAGGTCTTCTGTTGAATGTGTCCTTACACAGTGGACACTGGCACAGGACAGTGGTGTTCCAGTATTCACTGATACAGGCCTTGCAGAAGTTGTGTCCACATGGAATAGAGACTGGCTCAGTGAACACATCCAGACAGACAGAGCACAGGAACTGCTCTTCAGACAGAACATTGCTGGAGGTGGACATTTCTGAAACCTAATAGAAGACCACAGAGTTAGAAATGTAGCTGTCTTCATTTTAGAGTTTTACTGCCCCCTGCTGTACTGGAGTGTCTGTTCAGGAACATGATTTATTGGTTGATCCCTTCCACTGGCTTGGATGGAATCCTGTGATCCCTCCCTAACCCAGAACAAGTCCCACCCACTAGACTACTTTAAAAGGATGCATGTCATCACACTTTTTGTCTCTGAGTTAACAATCTTGTTTTCCCCATTCTATCTGTGGAGCAACCAGTTCTATAAAATGAAGGTTAAACAAGAGTGTATATAGCTCCACTAAAATAATATTGATTCAGTGTTCCACAGACATCATGCTTTTTACCCAGAGTACTGTAGATAGAGAAACGATATCCAGGAGATGGATCATTTGTTCTACCTTTGTATATTATGGAGCACATGCCCTAAATGTCTTTACCTTTGGAGAAGTGACTTTCAACGTACTTGTAACATTGTCAATTCTCACATTTTTACCTGATTGTTTTACAAAGATCAAAGAAAGAACTGCTGAGAAACACAAAGTAATGTGATTTTTGAGTAAAATGATCACCAGTGTACATATTAATCTCTTTCTCTACTTACCTGAGTGTTTTTTCTCTTTGTCTTGAGAGAAGGTTGACTGTGCATCTGTGTGTAGAGTGATGTGGAGCAGGAGAGTTATGCAGTTTCACTTTAGATTAATGTTATCACTCAACTCCTCCCTGTTCTGCACACAACTTACAGTCAATAACGGACTACAAAACAAAAACCAGCCCAGTCACGGACACCAATGTCTTGCTCCCAGACAAACTAAACAACTTCTTTGCTCGCTTTGAGGACAATACAGTGCTACTGACACGGCCCGCTACAAAAACCTGCGGGCTCTCCTTCACCGCAACCAACGTGAGTAAAACATTTAAACGTGTTAACCCTCGCCAGGCTGCAGGCCCAGACGGCATCCCCAGCCAGCGTACACATCCTCGGCATACACATCACGGACAAACTGAAATGGTCCACCCACACAGACAGCATGGTGAAGAAGGCGCAACTTCAGGAGGCTGAAGAAATTAGCTTGTCACCAAAAGCACTCACAAACTTTTACAGATGCACAAACGAGAGCATCCTGTCGGGCTGTATCACCTCCTGGTACGGCAACTGCTCCACCCACAACCATAAAGCTCTCCAGAGGGTAGTGAGGTCTGCACAACGCATCACCGGGGGCAAACTACCTGCCCTCCAGGACACCTACACCACCCGATGTCACAGGAAGGCCAAAAAGATCATCAAGGACAACAACCACCCGAGCCACTGCCTGTTCACCCCGCTATCATCCAGAAGGCGAGGTCAGTACAGGTGCATCAAAGCTGGGACCGAGAGACTGAAAAACAGCTTCTATCTCAAGGCCATCAGACTGTTAAGCAGCCACCACTAACATTGAGTGGCTGCTGCCAACATACTGACCCAATCTCTAGCCACTTTAATAATTGGATGTAATACATGTATCACTAGTCACTTAACAATGCCACTTTATGTCATATTTACATACCCTACATTACTCATCTCATATGTATATACTGTACTCTATACCATCTACTGCATCTTGCCTATGCTGCGCGGCCATCGCTCATCCATATATTTATATGTACATATTCTTATTAATTCTTTTACACTTGTGTGTATAAGGTAGTTTACTTGTTAGATATTACTGCACGGTCAGAACCAGAAGCACAAGCATTTCGCTACTCACATTAACATCTGCTAACCATGTGTATGTGACCAATAACATCTGCTAACCATGTGTATGTGACCAATAACATCTGCTAACCATGTGTATGTGACCAATAACATCTGCTAACCATGTGTATGTGACCAATAACATCTGCTAACCATGTGTATGTGACCAATAACATCTGCTAACCATGTGTATGTGACCAATAACATCTGCTAACCATGTGTATGTGACCAATAAAATTTGATTTGACTTAACTGTTTCACATTCTCTGTGCTTGGTTTAGTTTATTTGTCCATTTTAAAGTTGTACAGGTAAATGAGAACTAGCTGTGTGTGTGCACGTTTGGTGTGTGCGTGCACGTTTGGTGTGTGCGTGCACGTTTGGTGTGTGCGTACACGTTTGGTGTGTGCGTGCACGTTTGGTGTGTGCGTGCGTGTTTTCGAGTCGTGTATAATTGTATCAGAGTCCAGTGAAGGTGTTAGTTCCTTCTTCTGTCTCAAATGACACCAGGGCCTGTGTGTGTTTTTAACCCTGGTGTCTGGAGGGGGAGGGAGGGGCCACATCTAGAGGTCAGTGTGGGCCTCAGAAGCCACTGCTGCAGTCATCCCTCTCTTCCACTGTGCTCTGGGAAGCTTAACCTTCTACCTCCAACAGGAGGTAAACCATATCAAACATCATGGTCTAAACAGGCCGCAAAGAAGTCATGCTGCACAAATGACCCAATCATGAGATACATTGCAGTCATGCTTCATATTATAATATCTTATTGATGTGGTTTCTGACATGATGTTAAACACCTGTCCAGGTGTTGTGAAATTTGGTTTGTGACTCCTTGGCAGACCCTCTGGAACGTGCCCCATTATTAACAACACTCTTTACAATTGGATGTGTTACTCTAATTGTTATTTGCTCCATCAGATTGTCATCTGTTGCCTTATTGGACACCAATTCAGTCAGTGTGATTGACAGGAGAGATGACCAATGGGGCTGAGTTTGGACCTCCTCATTATCACAGGGGTTCAAGTATGGATATAGCTTCTCAGTGAAGGTACAACCAGTGAAAGAGTAGATATGAGACATGTTTTCTACATCATAAAAGGAGATCTGACCCTCCTTGTAATCCACAAACACCCCCACCTTCTGGGGTTTCTGACTCAGGAAGAGGTGCATATGGGGTGTGTCCTTGGCTATATACTTATTCCTATTCATATACAGAGCCCAGAGTCCACCCTCAGGGCTTACAGCCGTTGGGCCCTTCCTGATGATGGACTCTCTGGCCACGCCTACCTGCCACTCAATCTTCCCTCTCACCTGAACCTCAAACAATAAACAATAACTAATAATGCTGCATATGGTTAAAATCTCACCTTCCTGGTAAATATTGTTTTAGTTGCTGAGGTGTAGTCACTCACTTTGAGGACACAAGCTCAAGTACATAGTAGAAAAATGATGCTAACATTTGATTTTTTAAAAATTGAACCTTTATTTAACTTGGCAAGTCAATTAAGATCAAATTATTTTGGACTCCCGATCACAGCCGGTTGTGATACAGCCCGGAATTGACTCAGGGTCTGTAGTGACACCTCTAGCACTGAGATGCAGTGCCTTTAGAACGCTGTGCCACTAGGGAGCCCAGGTAAATATCATGTTATGTAGCTCCTATTCAACGAAAGTGGTTGAATGGGGCCTGAAATGACTGATATGCCTTCTAAATATAGTAATAATTAAATGATTTATTGACTAACTATATGATTTCACCTTCCTTATAACTGTAAAATAATATATTTCGTGAAAGTACAATATGGCACCATTTTCATAGAACTGATGATAGTGAATGGTCTTCCCTGCTGGCTCTGAGCAAAGCACAGATGATAGTGAATGGTCTTCCCTGCTGGCTCTGAGCAAAGCACAGATGATAGTGAATGGTCTTCCCTGCTGGCTCTGAGCAAAGCACAGATGATAGTGAATGGTCTTCCCTGCTGTTTGTCCATCTGAGCAAAGTTCACAAATGCTTTTGATCATGTTGAATGGTCATCACCGTTTGCTGGCTCTGAGCAAAGCACAGATGATCAGTCCTTTGTTTGAATAGGTCTTGTTGGCTGGCTCTGAGCAAAGCACAGATGATGAGTGAATGGTCTTCCCTGGCTGGACCTCTGAGCAATGACAGTCCTTTGCCATTCAAATAGGTCCTGCCTGTGTGAACATCACACGTTTGGGGCTGTGACCTACTGAGCACAAAGTGAGATTTGTCCATTTGTTTGAATAGGTCCTGTTGGTTGGTCTAACTCTGTGTGAACATCACAGCGTTTGGGGCTGTGACCTACTGAGCCAGAGGAGATCAGTCCTTTGTTTGAATAGGTCCTGTTGGTTGGTCTAACTCTGTGTGAACATCACAGCGTTTGGGGCTGTGACCTACTGAGCCAGAGGAGATCAGTCCTTTGTTTGAATAGGTCCTGTTGGTTGGTCTAACTCTGTGTGAACATCACAGCGTTTGGGGTTGTGACCTACTGAGCCAGAGGAGATCAGTCCTTTGTTTGAATAGGTCATGTTGGTTGGTCTAACTCTGTGTGAACATCACAGCGTTTGGGGCTGTGACCTACTGAGCCAGAGGAGATCAGTCCTTTGTTTGAATAGGTCCTGTTGGTTGGTCTAACTCTGTGTGAACATCACAGCGTTTGGGGCTGTGACCTACTGAGCCAGAGGTGATCAGTCCTTTGTTTGAATAGGTCCTGTTGGTTGGTCTAACTCTGTGTGAACATCACAGCGTTTGGGGCTGTGACCTACTGAACCAGAGGAGATCAGTCCTTTGTTTGAATAGGTCCTGTTGGTTGGTCTAACTCTGTGTGAACATCACAGCGTTTGGGGCTGTGACCTACTGAGCCAGAGGAGATCAGTCCTTTGTTTGAATAGGTCCTGTTTCTTGGTCTCACTCCTTCAGCTATTGAGTGGAACGGGACAACCTTAAAGCTTTTTTGTAAATCCTTCCATTTGTTTCTAAAACATCCACAGACACATCTACAAGATAAAAACACATTCAGGACAAATCCAAAACCCAAGTAAGTCCCTGATGTCAGGACTTTGTCTCAAACAGGTTTTAGAGGGTGCACGTGGAACCTCTTATCTTTGGCATTGGGCAGTGTCATGGAGGGCCAGCTCCATGACTGGTTGGCATAGAGTCAAGTCTACAAAACCTTGTGGATTTTATTCATAACGGATTCTAGTTTTGGGAACAGAAAATTGTAGTGAGATTGGAATTTCATTTCTGAAAACGTTTTGCTGAATGTCAACCCAGTTTCAGATATAAGGAGATGAAGCCCCTAGTGGATGTGACAGGTTGTCCTCTAGTATTCAAATACAGTAAAAGGCTTTCTCGTTCCAGGAAGGACATTTTATGGTCATGGATGCACTATAGATGTGATAAGGAGAACGGGGATGGATCACATATAGAGGATATCCTCACATTTGTTATGGGCTTCCTGTCCTGACCATATTTGGTAAGAAGAGGAAGTCCAGTGATAAGGCAGACAAGAGGAGCAAAATGATGGATGAAACGTCCAATCTGTATACAGGTTCAAAGGTTGTCCATGAGTCAAGTCTACAAAACTCAGTGGACCCTTTTCATAACACGTTTTGGGAACAGAACATTGTATGGAGATCTGTGAAAAAACATCAACCCACTTTCAGTTTCCTTCTGCCTTGCACTGGATCTCTTCTGACCAAATATGGTCAGGACAGGAAGCCCCTAGCAGCTGTGATAAGTCAGCGTTTCCCATGTCTGTCTGTGGAGCAACGATAACATGAAAGGACTTCCTGCAATGAGCCTAAATTACATAGGAATTCACTCTTTGAACACTACATTTATCTTTATATGGTAAGACGAGTGTATGTAAATGTAGTTCTACCGAAATGATATTGATTCAGTTTTCCACAGACATACCCTGCTTTTAATACAGAGTAGTAAGAGAAAATAGTATACTTACTATGACTGAGGTGGTTGTCCCACCTAGCTATTTTAAGATGACTTCACTAACTGTAACTCACTGGATAAGAGCATCTGCTAAATGACTCAAATGTAAATGTTATTGCACTTTATACTTCCACTTTCAGAATCAGTCAATCAAATCAACGTTTATGAGGGCACACAGTACAATGAAACGCTCGCTAACTCTTCTCAAAAATGCAGTACAATATCATTCAATCATTCAAATGCCAAATACATAAGCCCCAAAAATAACAAGTAGAAAGAAAAACTAGTATGAGAAGTATGTACATATTGTATCTGTGATTGATCAAAATGGAGACTTCAATACACGTAGTGAAGTGACTTGGTATTGAAACCAGAGGAGCTCTGACTCCTAGTCTGCTGTGTTCTGTTGCTGCTGGTCTGCCTGTCACCAGAGGTGTTAGACTAGGTACACTGTCACTGTCTCCTAGTCTGCTGTGTTCTGTTGCTGCTGGTCTGCCTGTCACCAGAGGTGTTAGACTAGGTACACTGCCACTGTCTCCTAGTCTGCTGTGTTCTGTTGCTGCTGGTCTGCCTGTCACCAGAGGTGTTAGACTAGGTACACTGCCACTGTCTCCTAGTCTGCTGTGTTCTGTTGCTGCTGGTCTGCCTGTCACCAGAGGTGTTAGACTAGGTACACTGTCACTGTCTCCTAGTCTGCTGTGTTCTGTTGCTGCTGGTCTGCCTGTCACCAGAGGTGTTAGACTAGGTACACTGCCACTGTCTCCTAGTCTGCTGTGTTCTGTTGCTGCTGGTCTGCCTGTCACCAGAGGTGTTAGACTAGGTACACTGCCACTGTCTCCACATTACGTTGACAATGGATTTCCCCTTACGTTTACAAGCTGAATTGCAATAAACATGATGCACACATAGTATTACATAGAATGCTGTTTTATTTGATGGTTACCAGGTTGACCTCGTGTAAAGAAAGGGTCAGGCTGGGGTTGGAGGCCAGGGGTCAAGGTTGACCATAATAAATAAAATGGGTTGGTATCTCTCTACCCAGGGCCATCTGGCAGCGCTGCTGGGGTTGCGGTTCTGAGTCAGGTGCTGAACCCAAACAAACCACTCATCCTAATCCCCCTAACCCTATCTAAAATACACACATGATTTCTCCTGCCTCTGCTCTCTCTTTCTGTCCCTCTCTCTCTGCTCAGCTGGTATTTCTCTCCTAGGTTATACTCTCTCTGCTCAGCTGGTATTTCTCTCCTAGGTTATTCTCTCTCTGCTCAGCTGGTATTTCTCTCCTAGGTTATTCTCTCTCTGCTCAGCTGGTATTTCTCTCCTAGGTTATTCTCTCTCTGCTCAGCTGGTATTTCTCTCCTAGGTTATTCTCTCTCTGCTCAGCTGGTATTTCTCTCCTAGGTTATTCTCTCTCTGCTCAGCTGGTATTTCTCTCTAGGTTATTCTCTCTCTGCTCAGCTGGTATTTCTCTCCTAGGTTATTCTCTCTCTGCTCAGCTGGTATTTCTCTCCTAGGTTATTCTCTCTCTGCTCAGCTGGTATTTCTCTCCTAGGTTATTCTCTCTCTGCTCAGCTGGTATTTCTCTCCTAGGTTATTCTCTCTCTGCTCAGCTGGTATTTCTCTCCTAGGTTATTCTCTCTCTGCTCAGCTGGTATTTCTCTCCTAGGTTATTCTCTCTCTGCTCAGCTGGTATTTCTCTCCTAGGTTATTCTCTCTCTGCTCAGCTGGTATTTCTCTCCTAGGTTATTCTCTCTCTGCTCAGCTGGTATTTCTCTCCTAGGTTATTCTCTCTCTGCTCAGCTGGTATTTCTCTCCTAGGTTATACTCTCTCTGCTCAGCTGGTATTTCTCTCCTAGGTTATTCTCTCTCTGCTCAGCTGGTATTTCTCTCCTAGGTTATTCTCTCTCTGCTCAGCTGGTATTTCTCTCCTAGGTTATTCTCTCTCTGCTCAGCTGGTATTTCTCTCCTAGGTTATTCTCTCTCTGCTCAGCTGGTATTTCTCTCCTAGGTTATTCTCTCTCTGCTCAGCTGGTATTTCTCTCCTAGGTTATTCTCTCTCTGCTCAGCTGGTATTTCTCTCCTAGGTTATTCTCTCTCTGCTCAGCTGGTATTTCTCTCCTAGGTTATTCTCTCTCTGCTCAGCTGGTATTTCTCTCCTAGGTTATTCTCTCTCTGCTCAGCTGGTATTTCTCTCCTAGGTTATTCTCTCTCTGCTCAGCTGGTATTTCTCTCCTAGGTTATTCTCTCTCTGCTCAGCTGGTATTTCTCTCCTAGGTTATTCTCTCTCTGCTCAGCTGGTATTTCTCTCCTAGGTTATTCTCTCTCTGCTCAGCTGGTATTTCTCTCCTAGGTTATTCTCTCTCTGCTCAGCTGGTATTTCTCTCCTAGGTTATACTCTCTCTGCTCAGCTGGTATTTCTCTCCTAGGTTATTCTCTCTCTGCTCAGCTGGTATTTCTCTCCTAGGTTATACTCTCTCTGCTCAGCTGGTATTTCTCTCCTAGGTTATTCTCTCTCTGCTCAGCTGGTATTTCTCTCCTAGGTTATTCTCTCTCTGCTCAGCTGGTATTTCTCTCCTAGGTTATTCTCTCTCTGCTCAGCTGGTATTTCTCTCCTAGGTTATACTCTCTCTGCTCAGCTGGTATTTCTCTCCTAGGTTATTCTCTCTCTGCTCAGCTGGTATTTCTCTCCTAGGTTATTCTCTCTCTGCTCAGCTGGTATTTCTCTCCTAGGTTATTCTCTCTCTGCTCAGCTGGTATTTCTCTCCTAGGTTATTCTCTCTCTGCTCAGCTGGTATTTCTCTCCTAGGTTATTCTCTCTCTGCTCAGCTGGTATTTCTCTCCTAGGTTATTCTCTCTCTGCTCAGCTGGTATTTCTCTCCTAGGTTATTCTCTCTCTGCTCAGCTGATTCCCCTCTCTCTTGCCATCTAACATCTCTTTCTCTCTTTCTCCTTGTTATCCCCTCATTCCCCTCCCTGTCCTCTGTTGTCTCTCCTTGTTATCCCCTCATTCCCCTCCCTGTCCTCTGTTGTCTCTCCTTGTTATCCCCTCATTCCCCTCCCTGTCCTCTGTTATCTCTCCTTGTTATCCCCTCATTCCCCTCCCTGTCCTCTGTTATCTCTCCTTGTTATCCCCTCATTCCCCTCCCTGTCCTCTGTTGTCTCTCCTTGTTATCCCCTCATTCCCCTCCCTGTCCTCTGTTGTCTCTCCTTGTTATCCCCTCATTCCCCTCCCTGTCCTCTGTTGTCTCTCCTTGTTATCCCCTCATTCCCCTCCCTGTCCTCTGTTGTCTCTCCTTGTTATCCCCTCATTCCCCTCCCTGTCCTCTGTTGTCTCTCCTTGTTATCCCCTCATTCCCCTCCCTGTCCTCTGTTGTCTCTCCTTGTTATCCCCTCATTCCCCTCCCTGTCCTCTGTTGTCTCTCCTTGTTATCCCCTCATTCCCCTCCCCCTGTCCTCTGTTGTCTCTCCTTGTTATCCCCTCATTCCCCTCCCTGTCCTCTGTTGTCTCTCCTTGTTATCCCCTCATTCCCCTCCCTGTCCTCTGTTGTCTCTCCTTGTTATCCCCTCATTCCCCTCCCTGTCCTCTGTTGTCTCTCCTTGTTATCCCCTCATTCCCCTCCCTGTCCTCTGTTGTCTCTCCTTGTTATCCCCTCATTCCCCTCCCTGTCCTCTGTTGTCTCTCCTTGTTATCCCCTCATTCCCCTCCCTGTCCTCTGTTGTCTCTCCTTGTTATCCCCTCATTCCCCTCCCTGTCCTCTGTTGTCTCTCCTTGTTATCCCCTCATTCCCCTCCCTGTCCTCTGTTGTCTCTCCTTGTTATCCCCTCATTCCCCTCCCTGTCCTCTGTTGTCTCTCCTTGTTATCCCCTCATTCCCCTCCCTGTCCTCTGTTGTCTCTCCTTGTTATCCCCTCATTCCCCTCCCTGTCCTCTGTTGTCTCTCCTTGTTATCCCCTCATTCCCCTCCCTGTCCTCTGTTGTCTCTCCTTGTTATCCCCTCATTCCCCTCCCTGTCCTCTGTTGTCTCTCCTTGTTATCCCCTCATTCCCCTCCCTGTCCTCCGTTGTCTCTTCCTCCAGCTTATCTTTCCCTGGCTCCCTCTTCCTACTCTCACCCAGGCTCCCGAGGTAAAGTGCTTCCCTCTTTCTCTCTGCATCTTTCTCCACGGATAGCTCCAGAGCATGAGGGGGGCTTCAGTTCTCCAGTAGGCCCAGACGGTGCTCTCAAACCTGGATTAGACTAAGCTGAGTGGCCCCCTGGAGCTCTGGAGTCTCTCTTGCTATACCGTAGGACAGCAGACACTCACACACTAAGTCTACTGCCACTAGTGGGCTTGTCCTGGCATCTAGTAGTGTGTGGATGCATAGCTTGTAGTGTCTAAGGCTGTTTCACAGGAAAGTTGGTGTGCTTGCATGGAGGCGCATGCATTAGCATATATAGTCTGTGTCTTTGTGCATGAACGTGCTGCTTATTTTGGTGTGTGTGTACAGTATACATGCATGTGTGTGTATGCTGCCGTGTTTTCTTGTTCCCCTGCTAAAATTCGATTGTCTCTCTTGTTCTCTCTCTCGTTCTCTCCCTCTCTCTCGTTCTCTCTTGTTCTCTTATCTATCTCGCTCTCGCTCTCTCTCTCTCTAGTCCTCAGTGCTGATAGGGTGGAGCAGATGACCAAGACCTACAATGACATTGAGGTTGTCACACACCTATTGGCTGAGGTGGGTTTTCATTGGTGCACGGTCTTTGACACATGGCGGTGATTAGTTGTCATTGATGATTGTGGCCGCGTGATTGGTGGACTAACTAGCATGGTATCATTGATTGCAGCGGGACCGGGACTTGGAGCTGGCCGCTCGGATTGGTCAGTCTCTGCTTCAGAGGAACCACCTGCTCCAGGAACGAAATGAGTCTGTGGAGGAACAGCTAGCACAGGCCCTGGACCAGGTAACACACACACACTACTGTACACACACACACTACTGTACACACACATACTACTGTACACACCACACCCCCTCTGACCCTCCTGTCCCAGGTGCACCAGCTACAACATGAGCTGGGGAAAAAGGATGAGTTGCTGCGGATGGTGGCCAGCGCTTCGGAGGAGAGTGAGACTGATTCCAGCTGCTCAACGCCGCTGCACCCCCGCCAACCCCTAGCACCAGCTGTGGCCCTCAGCCAGCTGGAGGCCCTGCAGGGGAAAATGTCTGATCTGGAAGAGGAGAACCTGGCCCTACGCTCTGAGGTATAGCTGACATGACACCCTATTTCCTAGAGTTCACTACTTTTGACCAGGACCCATAGGGTTAAGTTTAGGATCAACGGTAGGGTGATCTGATCCCAGATCTGTGGTCCGTGCTAATTCTACTTCGACTGTGCACTTTATGCGGTTCGTCATCTGATAGTTCCTAACACCTCACTGTAAACCCTGTGGTCCCACCAGGCCCGTCATCTGATAGTTCCTAACACCTCACTGTAAACCCTGTGGTCCTACCAGGCCCATCATCTGATAGTTCCTAACACCTCACTGTAAACCCTGTGGTCCTACCAGGCCCGTCATCTGATAGTTCCTAACACCTCACTGTAAACCCTGTGGTCCTACCAGGCCCATCATCTGATAGTTCCTAACACCTCACTGTAAACCCTGTGGTCCCACCAGGCCCATCATCTGATAGTTCCTAACACCTCACTGTAAACCCTGTGGTCCCACCAGGCCCATCATCTGATAGTTCCTAACACCTCACTGTAAACCCTGTGGTCCTACCAGGCCCATCATCTGATAGTTCCTAACACCTCACTGTAAACCCTGTGGTCCCACCAGGCCCATCATCTGATAGTTCCTAACACCTCACTGTAAACCCTGTGGTCCCACCAGGCCCGTCATCTGATAGTTCCTAACACCTCACTGTAAACCCTGTGGTCCTACCAGGCCCATCATCTGATAGTTCCTAACACCTCACTGTAAACCCTGTGGTCCCACCAGGCCCATCATCTGATAGTTCCTAACACCTCACTGTAAACCCTGTGGTCCTACCAGGCCCATCATCTGATAGTTCCTAACACCTCACTGTAAACCCTGTGGTCCCACCAGGCCCATCATCTGATAGTTCCTAACACCTCACTGTAAAGCCTGTGGTCCTACCAGGCCCATCATCTGATAGTTCCTAACACCTCACTGTAAACCCTGTGGTCCCACCAGGCCCATCATCTGATAGTTCCTAACACCTCACTGTAAACCCTGTGGTCCCACCAGGCCCGTCATCTGATAGTTCCTAACACCTCACTGTAAACCCTGTGGTCCGACCAGGCCCGTCATCTGATAGTTCCTAACACCTCACTGTAAACCCTGTGGTCCTACCAGGCCCGTCATCTGAAGACGGAGACCATCACCTTCGAGGAGAAAGAACAACAGCTGGTCAGCGACTGTGTCAAGGAGCTACGTGACACACACACACACACACACACACACACACACACACACACACACACACACACACACACACACACACACACACACACACACACACACACACACACACACACACACACACACACACACACAAAAAAAAATCAGCATGAATCAAGTCAATTAACAAGTAATTAGGTTATTGATCTCTAGTGATTAAAGAGCTGTGTGGGTGTGGGTTGGTTCAGGCGAGTCCAACAGTCAGATGGTGAACCTAACAGAGGAGCTGTCCCATAAGAGTGAAGAGGTGATGCGACACCAGGAGGAGATTTCCCAGCTCCTCTCCCAGATAGTAGAGCTCCAACACCGCGTCAAAGAGGTGAGGGGGGAGGAAGAGCACAGTTTGAAGTTGATGTTGTGGTAATAATTGTAAAGTAATATTACTAAAGAAGTGTGTTTCCAGCTGGCCCTGGAGAAAGAGGAGCTGAGGATTCACCTACAGGCCTCGAAAGATGCCCAGAGATCACTCACTGCAGAGGTGAGTTGTCTAGCAATGAACAGTTCAATGAACTCTGACTCCATAGAAGTGCCTTAAGGTGGGCCCTTTTTCCAAACATTGGATGCATCTCATTCCACCGCATGTGTATACTGTATGAAATCGTTCTTGTCACAGAATGATCTGTAGCGTCCGACCGGTTTGGCCTACAAAACTATTACCTCTATGGAAAGATGAGTCGAATCTCACTAACACGATGGTTTTTCTCTACGACCCCCCCCCCCCCCCCCCCACACACGAGTCTCAGTACAGCCGATCTGCCAACTTCTGCCTGTAGTGTCTGATCAGTCTGGGCTACACACTAATTTGACCCTCTGTGGAACACGTACTCTACCGGTCAAATGTTTTAGAACACTTATTCAAGGATTTTATTTATTTTGACTATTTTCTACATTGTAGAATAACATTGAAGACATAAACTATGAAATAATACGTATTATAAGTTATATGTATGTTAAACAAATCTAAATATATTTTATATTTGAGATTCTTCAAATAGCCACCCTTTAACTTGATGACAGCTTTGCACACTCTTGGCATTCCCCAACCAGTTTCAACTAGAATGCTTTTCCAACAGTTTTGAAGGAGTTCCCACATATGCTGAGCACTTAATGGCTGCTTTTCCTTCACTCCTTCACACCATCTCAATTTGGTTGAGGTCGGGGGATTGTGGAAACCAGGTCATCTGATGCACCACTCCACTCTCCTTCTTGATAAAATTGCCCTTATAAAAGCCTGGAGGTGTGTTGGGTCATTGACCTGTGTTGGGTTATTATCCCCCCCGGCTTATGGGTTAACTATGTTGTGTTGTATAGCTGATCCAGCAAGCAAAGTGTTAATTATGTTGTGTTGTATAGCTGATCCAGCAAGCAAAGTGTTAATTATGTTGTGTTGTATAGCTGATCCAGCAAGCAAAGTGTTAACTATGTTGTGTTGTATAGCTGATCCAGCAAGCAAAGTGTTAATTATGTTGTGTTGTATAGCTGATCCAGCAAGCAAAGTGTTAATTATGTTGTGTTGTATAGCTGAATGAGCTAGCGGACCGTAATGTAGAGTGTGTGGGGATGCTACATGAGCTAGCGGAGGGTTAACTATGTTGTGTTGTGTTGTATAGCTGAATGAGCTAGCGGACCGTAATGTAGAGTGTGTGGGGATGCTACATGAGCTAGCGGAGGGTTAACTATGTTGTGTTGTGTTGTATAGCTGAATGAGCTAGCGGACCGTAATGTAGAGTGTGTGGGGATGCTACATGAGTCTCAGGAAGAGATCAAGGAGCTGCGCAGTAAGAACACTCCGTCTGCAGGCATGAGACGACACCTGCCCTACGGACTCTTCCCCATGGTGAGATCTACACCTTCTGTCGTGTGTGTGTGTGTGTGTGTGTGTGTGTGTGTGTGTGTGTGTGTGTGTGTGTGTGTGTGTGTGTGTGTGTGTGTGTGTGTGTGTGTGTGTGTGTGTGTGTGTGTGTGTGTGTGTGTGTGTGTGTGTGTGTGTGTGGTGTGTGTTAGGGATGTAACGATTCACCAAAACACAGCAGTCCCCGATTTAAAATGTTTAAGATACAAGTGCTTCGGTCCGCGGAACCCAATCCGAACCAAATGTAGCATGCATCGGTCAGAAAATCTATTCAAAGTGAAAACAACGCTGGTTCACTAATATCTTTTCATATTATATTCTTTCTAACTTCAGAAAATACCTCATATTTTGTGACAACTGACGTGTCCTCTCCTTCAGTGTTGAACTGCATGTAACTGTGTTCACCGTCATTGATCTACAAGTCATTTTGTAATGTCGAACAACCCCAGGCAATATCATTAGTCTAGTTAAACTGCGCACTGCCCAGCTTCACACACGGACCAACGTTTTTACTAGCAGAAGTCACTTTTCGTAGCAGGTTAGAAGAATTAGATTAAGGTTAGGAAAAGGGTTAGCTAAAATTGTTTCCAAAGCAAACATATCTAGCAACAACCAGGCCTGCCTTGAGAAGCCATGGATCACAGGATTCATCCACACCAAGCTGAAGGCTAGAGCTGCCTCTTTCAAGGAGCTGGACACTAATCCGGACACTTATAAGAAATCCCGCTATGCGCTAAGACGAACCATCAAACAAGCAAAGTGTCAATACAGGACTAAGATTGAATCCTACTACACCGGCTCTGGATGTGCAGGGCTTGAAAACTATTACGTACTATGAAGGGAAACCCAGCCGCAAGCTGCCCAGTGACGCGAGGCTACCAGACAAGCTAAATGCCTTTTATGGTCGCTTTGCGTCAAGCAACATTGAAGGATGCTTGAGAGCACCAGCTGTTCCGAAGGACTGTGTGATCATGCTCTCCGTAGCCAATGTGTGCAAGACCTTTAAACAGATCAACATTCACAAAGCCGCGGGGCCAGACGGATTACCAGGACGTGTACTAAAAGCATGCGCAGACAAACTGCCAAGTGTCTTCACTGACATTTTCAACATCTCCCTGGCCAGGTCTGTAATACCTACATGTTTCAAACAGACCACAATAGTCCCTGTGCCCAAGAACACTAAGGTAACCTACCTAAATGACTACTGCCCCATAGCACACACGCCGGTAACCATGCACTGCTTTGAAAGGCTGGTCATGGCTCACATGAACACCATCATGCCAGAAACCCTAGACCCACTCCAATTCGCATAACGCCCCAACAGATCCACAGATGACGCAATCTCAATCGCACTCAACGCTGCCCTTTCCCACCTGGACAAAATGTACACCCATGTGAGAATGCTGTTCCTTGACTACACTTCAGTGTTCAACATCATAGTGCCCACAAAGCTCATCACTAAGTTAAGGACCCTGGGACTAAATATCTCCTTCTGCAAATGGATCCTGGACTTCCTGACGGGCCGCCCCCAGATAGTAAGGGTAGGTAACAACACATCTGCCAACACTGGGGCCCCTCAGGGGTGTGTGCTTAGTCCCCTCCTGTACTCCCTCAGCTGGGTGGCCAAGCATGACTCCAACACCATCATTAAGTTTAGGCCTGATCACTGACAACGATGAGACAGCCTATAGGGAGGAGGTCAGAGACCTGGCAGTGTGGTGCCAGGACAACAACCTCTCTCAATGTGAGCAAGGCAAAGGAGTTGATTGTGGACTACAGGAAATGGAGGGCCAAACAGGCCCTCCATTGGGACTGAAGTGGAGCAGGTTGACTTCAAGTTCCTTTGTGTCCAACAAACTGTCATGGTCTAAACACATGAAGACAGTTGTGAAGACAGCACGAGAACACCTTTTCCCACTCGGGAAACTAAAAGATTTGGCATGGGTCCTCAGATCCTCAAAGTTCCACAGCTGCACCATCAAGAGCATCCTGACCGGTTGCATCCCAGCCTGGTATGGCAACTGCTCGGCATCTGACTGACAGGCCCAGTACATCACTGGGGTCATACTTCCTGACATCCAGGACCTATATACTAGGTAGTGTCAGAGGAAGGCCCAAAAAATTGTCATAGACTCCAGTCACCCAAGTCGTAGACTGTTCTCTCTGCTACTGCACGGCAAGCGGTCCCGGAGCTCCAAGTCTCCTTAACAGCTTCTACCCACAAGCCATAAGACTGCTGAACAACTAATCAAATGGCCACCCAGACGATCTACATTGACCCCCCCCCCCAGTTTTTTTACACTGCTGCTACTCGCTGTTTATTATCTATGCAAAGTCACTTTACAAATGACCTTGACTTTCCTGTACCCCCGCACATTGACTCGGTACCGGTACCCCCTGTATATAGCCCCAACATTGACTCTGTACCAGTACCCTCTGTATATAGCCTCCACATTGACTCTGTACCGGCACCCCCCTGTATATAGCCCCAACATTGACTCTGTACCAGTACCCCCCTGTATATAACCTCCACATTGACTCTGTACCAGTACCCCCTGTATATAGCCTCCACATTGACTCTGTACCGGTACCCCCTTTATATAGCCCCAACATTGACTCGGTACCGGTACCCCCTGTATATAGCCCCAACATTGACTCGGTACCGGTACCCCCTGTATATAGCCTCCACATTGACTCGGTACCGGTACCCGGTACCCCCTGTATATAGCCCCAACATTGACTCGGTACCGGTACCCCCTGTATATAGCCTCTACATTGACTCGGTACCGGTACCCCCCTGTATATAGCCCCAACATTGACTCGGTACCGGTACCCCCCTGTATATAGCCTCCACATTGACTCGGTACCGGCACCCCCTGTATATAGCCTCCACATTGACTCTGTACCGGCACCCTCTGTATATAGCCTCCACATTGACTCGGTACCGGTACCCCCTGTATATTGTCTCCACATTGACTCTGTACCAGTACCCTCTGTATATAGCCTCCACATTGACTCTGTACCGGTACCCCCTGTATATTGTCTCCACATTGACTCTGTACCAGTACCCTCTGTATTTAGCCTCCACATTGACTCTGTACCGGCACCCTCTGTATATAGCCTCCACATTGACTCGGTACCGGTACCCCCTGTATATAGCCCCCACATTGACTCGGTACCGGTACCCCCTGTATATAGCCCTCACATTGACTCGGTACCGGTAACCGGTACCCCCTGTATATAGCCCCCACATTAACTCGGTACCAGTACCCGGTACCCCCTGTATATAGCCCCAACATTGACTCGGTACCAGTACCGGGTACCCCCTGTATATAGCCCCCACATTGACTCGTTACCGGTACCCGGTACCCCCTGTATATAGCCCCCACATTGACTCGGTACCGGTACCCGGTACCCCCTGTATATGTTATTGTTATGTAAATGTATTGTTACTTTTTGATTCAATTTTTTTTACTGTAGTTTATTTAGTAACTATTTTCTTAAATCTATTTCTTGAACTGCATTGTTGTATTAAGGGCTTGTACGTAAACATTTCATGGGAAGGTGGAGGGGAGGGCCAGCTCAGACAGATCCAGCTCAGACAGATCCAGCTCAGAGAAGGCCAGCTCAGACAGATCCAGCTCAGAGAGGGACAGCTCAGAGAGGGCCAGCTCAGAGAGGGCCAGCTCAGAGAGGGCCAGCTCAGACAGATCCAGCTCAGAGAGGGCCAGCTCAGAGAGGGCCAGCTCAGAGAGGGACAGCTCAGACAGATCCAGCTCAGAGAGGGCCAGCTCAGACAGATCCAGCTCAGAGAGGGCCAGCTCAGAGAGGGCCAGCTCAGAGAGGGACAGCTCAGACAGATCCAGCTCAGAGAGGGCCAGCTCAGACAGATCCAGCTCAGACAGATCCAGCTCAGAGAGGGCCAGCTCAGACAGATCCAGCTCAGACAGATCCAGCTCAGAGAGGGCCAGCTCAGACAGATCCAGCTCAGAGAGGGACAGCTCAGACAGATCCAGCTCATGAGCTCCATCTGCAGCAGATTTGTATTTAGAATGGAAAATGAATGTTTTTATGCAGCAAATGTCAGTGCATCGATTCATTTAGGCATTTAGGCATCTGTCAAATTATCTTTAAAGGGTAAGATGCATATCCCTAGTGTGTGTATGTGTGTGTGTCAACCCTATTTATGTGTGAATATGTGTGTGTGTGCCCAATAGTGTGTGTACCTATTAATGAGTGTAAATGACTGTGTCTCAGGACTCCCTGGCAGCAGAGATTGAAGGCACCATGAGGAGAGAGCTGAGTGTCGAGGACGAGGTGGCTTTCCAGGACCAGAAGTGAGTATAGAACACACACACACACACACACCGACAACAACACACACACACACACCGACAACAACACACACACACACACCGACAACAACACACACACACACACCGACAACAACACACACACACACACCGACAACAACACACACACACCGACAACAACACACACACACCGACAACAACACACACACACATACCGACAACAACACACACACACATACCGACAACAACAAACACACACAAACAGAAGAGCAAAAGCAATCAAAGCAGAAGCTCCCCTCCTCTTCTCTAACTCCCCCCTCTAACTCCCCTCCTCTAACTCCCCTCCTCTAAATCCCATCCTCTCTTCCTCTTCTCTAACTCCCCTCCTCTTCTCTAACTCCCCTCCTCTAACTCCCCTCCTCTAACTCCCCTCCTCTAACTCCCCTCCTCTAAATCCCCTCCTCTCTTCCTCTTCTCTAACTCCCCTCCTCTCTTCCTCTTCTCTAACTCCCCTCCTCTAACTCCCGTCCTATCTTCCTCTTCTCTAACTCTCCTCCTATCTTCCTCTTCTCTAACTCCCCTCCTATCTTCCTCTTCTCTAACTCCCCTCCTCTCTTCCTCTTCTCTAACTCCCCTCCTATCTTCCTCTTCTCTAACTCCCCTCCTATCTTCCTCTTCTCTAACTCCCCTCCTATCTTCCTCTTCTCTAACTCCCCTCCTATCTTCCTCCCCTCTAACTCCCCTCCTATCTTCCTCCCCTCTAACTCCCCTCCTATCTTCCTCTTCTCTAACTCCCCTCCTATCTTCCTCTTCTCTAACTCCCCTCCTATCTTCCTCCCCTCTAACTCCCCTCCTATCTTCCTCCCCTCTAACTCCCCTCCTATCTTCCTCTTCTCTAACTCCCCTCCTCCTCTAACTCCCCTCTCTTCCTCCTCTCCTCTCTTCCTCCCTCTCTCCCCATCCCCAGAGTTTCCCAGAAGAAGGTGTTTCAGACTGTACGCGTGGTCAACGAGTCGGTAGAGCGAGCTGCGGCGATGGCCACGCCCCCTATCCCTGGCTCGGGAGGCAGCTGCCTGGTGATGACGGCCCAGCCCTTCCTGTCCGCACAGGGGATCGACCAATCCCACGGCCGCGCCAAGTGAGTGACCCAGGTTGACCCTGATTGTTAGACCTGCAGTCTAAAGCACCCGTATTGACTGTGGTGGATTCATTGAGTCAGTGGCAACAATATGTGAGAAAATTTAAAGCATATTATTTGATATGATTTAATTCAAACTTATTTCAGTGAATTTAGAGCCTACAGAGGAGTATATTTGGGTAAGCATGTGTTCGTGTTGCGTGTTTGTCTTTGTAGTAGGGAGGAGGTCCCGCTTGGCAAGCCTGGCGCACCAGGAGGAAATGACCTCGTGTCGGCGCTGCACCGCCTCTCCCTGCGGCGGCAGAATTTCCTGTGCGAGCGGCAGTTCTTCCAGGCGGAACGCGAAAAGAAGCTGGAGGCCCTGGCTGGGGAGTGGAATCGGATGTGGAGGGGAGTGGCTACAGCTCACCAATGAGCAGCGTCATGTCATCCTTCACCAACCTATCAGAGTTCTCGGTCTCGTCCAGCTGTTTTAAGACCTTTCTGCCTGAGAAGCTGCAGATCGTCAAGCCCATGGAGGGTAAGGATACGTTCATGCTTTAAGTGTAGTCATGATAATGGGCGCGTTCCAGGCTGTGCGATAAGCAGCCCCGCTGCACAAATTTACCAGTGATTGAATGCCACATCATCTTTTGCAGTCAAGCATCAGATTTCAGTATGTTAGGCTGCGTTTAGACGGGCAGCGCAAATCTGATATTTTTGTCACGATTTTCTCAGAGGTGATTGGTCAATAGACCAATACCTGATGTGAAAAGATGTGATTGGACAAAAGACCAATTGGTGAGAAAAAGAACAGAATTGGGCTGTCTGTCTAAACACACCCTTAGAGATGTGGTTACTGAATGTAGGTGGCCTGGAATGCAGCCAAAAGCTATGATATCTATCCAGGAGTTACTCCTGACCCAATATCTATGATGTCTATATTATCATATCTGTATACTGGTACCAGTTTGAACCCACTTGGTCACATTATGATATCTGTCAACTGTAACACTCCTAATTGTCATCTGTGAGTAACGCATTTGACGCCTGACCCCTAACCTTTAACCTCTGACCCCTCTAGGCTCTCTGACTCTGCACCACTGGCAGCAGCTGGCCATGCCCCACCTGGGCACCATCCTGGACCCCCACCCGGGCGTGGTCACCAAGGGCTTTCGGCCCCTCCCCCATGATGCTCTCGCCGACACCGTCTACCGCCTCACCGACCTGGAGGAAGACGAAGAGGGAGGCGACGAAGAACAGAAATATGACATGAGAGGTACTTTTATTCACTATGTACATTTCACAATTGATACATACATACATACATACATACATACATACATACATACATACATACATACATACATACATACATACATACATACATACATACATACATACATACATACATACATACATACATACATACATACATACATACATACATACATACATACATACATACATACATACATACATACATACATACATACATACATACATACATACATACATACATACATAGTGGGGGAAAAAAGTATTTAGTCAGCCACCAATTGTGCAAGTTCTCCCACTTAAAAAGATGAGAGAGGCCTGTAATTTTCATCATAGGTACACTTCAACTATGACAGACAAAACGAGGGAAAAAAATCCAGAAAATCACATTGTAGGATTTGTAATGATATTATTTGCAAATTATGGTGGAAAATAAGTATTTGGTCACCTACAAACAAGCAAGATTTCTGGCTCTCACAGACCTGTAACTTCTTCTTTAAGAGGCTCCTCTGTCCTCCACTCGTTACTTGTAGTAATGGCACCTGTTTGAACTTGTTATAAGTATAAAATACACCTGTCCTGTCCTTTAAGTAATTAATGCAAATTAATTACTTAAAAAATCATACAATGTGATTTTCTGGATTTTTGATTTAGATTCCGTCTCTCACAGTTGAAGTGTACCTATGATACAAATTACAGACCTCTACATGCTTTGTAAGTAGGAAAATCTGCAGTGTATCAAATACTTGTTCTCCCCACTGTATGTATGTATGTATGTATATATATATAAAAATATATTTTTTAAATCTATCTATCTATCTATCTATCTATCTAATCTATCTATCTATCTATCTATCTCTCCTATTGTAAAATGACTGACTGGGTATTATATATATATAAATAGATAGATCTCTCCTATTGTAAAATGACTGACTGGGTATTATAAATATATATAAATAGATAGATCTCTCCTATTGTAAAATGACTGACTGGGTATTATATATAGATAGATAGATAGATAGATAGATAGATAGATAGATAGATAGATAGATAGATAGATATAGATAGATAGATAGATAGATAGATAGATCTCTCCTATTGTAAAATGACTGACTGGGTATTATATATATAAATAGATAGATAGATAGATCTCTCCAATTGTAAAATGACTGACTGGGTATTATAGATAGAGAGAGAGAGAGATAGATAGATAGATAGATAGATAGATAGATAGATAGATAGATAGATAGATAGATAGATAGATAGATAGATAGATCTCTCCTATTGTAAATGACTGACTGGGTATTATATATATATATAGAAAATGTGCTACATATGTCTTATTAATATAATTATGAAAATAGTTTTTTTATATATATATATAGATAGATAGATAGATCTCTCCTATTGTAAATGACTGACTGGGTATTATATATATATAGATAGATAGATCTCTCCTATTGTAAATGACTGACTGGGTATTATATATATATAGATAGATAGATCTCTCCTATTGTAAATGACTGACTGGGTATTATATATATATATATAGATAGATAGATCTCTCCTATTGTAAATGACTGACTGGGTATTATATAGATAGATAGATAGATAGATAGATAGATAGATAGATAGATAGATAGATAGATAGATAGATAGATAGATAGATAGATAGATAGATAGATAGATAGATAGATCTCTCCTATTGTAAATGACTGACTGGGTATTATATATATATATATAGATAGATCTCTCCTATTGTAAATGACTGGGTATTATATATATATATATATATAGATCTCTCCTATTGTAAATGACTGACTGGGTATTAGATAGATAGATAGATAGATAGATAGATAGATAGATAGATAGATAGATCTCTCCTATTGTAAATGACTGACTGGGTATTATATATATATATATAGAAAATGTGCTACATATGTCTTATTAATATAATTATGAAAATAGTTTTTTATATATATATATAGATAGATAGATAGATCTCTCCTATTGTAAATGACTGACTGGGTATTATATATATATAGATAGATAGATCTCTCCTATTGTAAATGACTGACTGGGTATTATATATATATATATAGATAGATAGATCTCTCCTATTGTAAAATGACTGACTGGGTATTATATATATAGATAGATAGATAGATAGATAGATAGATAGATAGATAGATAGATAGATAGATAGATAGATAGATAGATAGATAGATAGATAGATAGATAGATCTCTCCTATTGTAAATGACTGACTGGGTATTATATATATATATATATAGATAGATCTCTCCTATTGTAAATGACTGACTGGGTATTATATATATATATTTATATATAGATAGATCTCTCCTATTGTAAATGACTGACTGGGTATTATATTATTAATATAATTATGAAAATAGATAGATTTAGATAGATAGATAGATAGATAGATAGATAGATAGATAGATAGATAGATCTCTCCTATTGTAAATGACTGACTGGGTATTATATATATATAGATAGATAGATCTCTCCTATTGTAAATGACTGACTGGGTATTATATATATATATATATATATATATATATAGATATATAGATATATATATAGATAGATAGATAGATCTCTCCTATTGTAAATGACTGACTGGGTATTATATATATATATGGATATATATATATATATATATATATAGATAGATAGATAGATAGATAGATAGATCTCTCCTATTGTAAATGACTGACTGGGTATTATATATATATATAGAAAATGTGCTACATATGTCTTATTAATATAATTATGAAAATAGTTTTTTTGGAAACGATTGATTTAAAATAATTTAGCAGTCTCACTAACAAAGGTTTGGGACTTTTCAGGAAACCGAGGGAAGGAAGGGACAGACGCCTGGGAGAAGAAGGGAGAGGAGGAGGAAGGAGGGATCACCTTCAAGGTGCAGTACTCATCAACACCGGAGGAGAACAGGGAAAGGATTAGGGAGCGTTTGCTGTTGAACGGGCCACCGGTGTCTCCCATTTCTCCCGTTTTCGTACCAGTACCAGGCTCTCCACAGCTCCCTCTAATCCCGATCACCTGTGACCTCCCTATGACCTCTAATTCCCCCTGTGACATCATCAGGAGCCCGTCCCTCTTGGCTCTGCCCGCCAGTGTAACGTCCATGGCTCCTGTCCAATCCCAGAGCCTGACTGTCACCAGTCTTACTACTACAACATCCTCGTCAGGTAAGTTTAAAAAACATTTAACATGAAAAGTTTAACGTGTTAGCTGGAATCCTTAATGGTGAAACAGCCGTGTCCGTTAGCGATATTAAAACACCAAATAAGTTATTTTAATCAACGGAGACTGTTTTTCCCCTCTGACATAATCGTCCTCGCCGTTGAAGAGCACAATTAGTTTCACCATGCTGCCCGACGCTCCTCAGCCCAGCAACAATAACCATAACAACGTGGTGGAGCGGCCAGTGGTTTCCCCTTTACTACGGATTACATCATTTAAACAATCATTTGTGTACAAATGTGTCAATATTTCTTTCCCAAGATAAGAAACTGAAAAGGGTCGTTATTGGAAGCCGTTGGTCTGTGATGGAATGTTTGAATGGTGTTTTTTGTCTCTTCAGTTTATAACCCGGGGAAATGTCAGAGTTCAACGTCTTCCACCTACACCTTTACAACCTGCCGCATCCTGCACCCCTCTGACATCACCCAGGTCACCTCCAGGTACACACACACACACACACACACACACACACACACACACACACACACACACACACACACACACACACACACACACACACACACACACACACACACACACACACACACACACACACACACACACACACACACACACACACACACACACACACACACACGACTATGAAGGTGATTGGTGTTGTGTGTTTGTGCTGTAGTGTTTATGACATGGCTGTGTGGGGTAACATTGTCTTGTCTCTCTCTCTCAGTTCCCACTGTCAGTCTTCTGTCTCAGAGTACACTCCCAGCTCCATGAGGACAGGCCCCAGCACCCCGGTGACCCCCTGCAGGCTGAGTTTGGGGGTGGACTCCTTCCCCCCTCGCCGTCCCCCTGCCCCCTGTGGCCTGGCCAAGCTGGTCCTGGAGAGGGGCATTTCTGCTTCTCTCTCCACCGCCGATGCCCCCCCTCCCTCTCACCTTAAAGCCCCACTCCCCCAGCGTCTCCTCCCCAGCACGCCCCCCAACTCCCCGTCCCACTCGCCGACCCCCTCGCCTGTGCCCTTTGAGTCCCGCGCCTCGGCGCCAGCCACCTGTGACAACTTCCTGGCGTCGCGTCCGGCTGAGCTCTTCCTCCAGGACGTGTATGGGCTGAAGTTTGGCCGCACCCATCGCCCCAACCTCCCCAGCCCCGACCCCACCTCACATCGCCCCAACCTCCCCAGAATCAAAGCCAAACCCGACCCCATCAATGTAAACTTAGTCGAGAGGCTACGCCGGCTGGGATTGGTCAAGGTTCCCCAGGGGGTGGAGCCATTGTCAGAGTGCCTGGTGCGTCAGGACTCGGCCACCTTCCTAGCCACAGGCGGAGGCAGCCTATTGGACGGCCTGCGGCGGAACCAGAGCCTCCCCGCTATGAGTGGAGTGACGCGGGGAAGCCCCTCCCACCATCTGGGCCAGGCCCCACCTCAACCACCCACCTCCCTAGCCATCGACCCGCCCCTCTGGGGCAACCTGAAGGGGCAGCGCTCTGTCCGCTCTAGGCCCGCCTCCACCTCCCATGCCCCACCCCCTTCACTCAAACCATGAAGAAGTTATGACACTACAGGGAGACAGGGTTTGGAGGGGAGCCAGCACTGAACAGTAGCATTTGGGCCCCACACCCTCTCTCCTCTCTCCCCCTCCATCCCTCCCTGCCTTGCTCCTTCTCCACATCTCTTTTAGACTGATATTCGGTGAAGAAAAGGGCAACAAGTCGGGGGAAAAGTCCCTCTCCTATTTAATAAATTATTTTTAAAAGCACAATATTGTTAAAAATGGAAATGTGCATTAATGCCACGGTGTATATGCCATTTTAAAAGCCTTAGATTGCCTGCAAGGGGCTTTATTAGCTGTTCCTAGCCTTGCCTGCCTTCCCCCTCCAGCCCTCTAGGAGCGCTGGAGGTAGACGTTCTCCCTGCTCTCTTCTGCTCTGCCCCTGCTACAGTAGTTATTCATCTGTGAGGCTCTGGATGCTCAAATAGATGGGAAGATGACCGAGGGGATAAGTAAGTTGATGAGGGCTTGAGAATGTTAGAGGGATGGGGAAGAAGAGGTAAAAAGGGGAAGTGGCAGAATGTGACTTTGGTGTCAAGGAGAGGAAGAACAAGCAAGAGAAAGAGATGAGGGAGAGGGAGACGAGGAGGACAGAGATGAGGGGGATGAGAGAAGAGCAGTGTAAAGAGAAAGAGATGAGAGAGAGAGGGAGACGAGGAGGACAGAGATGAGGGGGATGAGAGAAGAGCAGTGTAAAGAGAAAGAGATGAGAGAGAGAGGGAGACGAGGAGGACAGAGATGAGGGGGATGAGAGAAGAGCAGTGTAAAGAGAAAGAGATGAGAGAGAGAGGGAGACGAGGAGGACAGAGATGAGGGGGGATGAGAGAAGAGCAGTGTAAAGAGAAAGAGATGAGAGGGAGACGAGGAGGACAGAGATGAGGGGGGATGAGAGAAGAGCAGTGTAAAGAGAAAGAGATGAGAGAGAGAGGGAGACGAGGAGGACAGAGATGAGGGGGATGAGAGAAGAGCAGTGTAAAGAGAAAGAGATGAGAGAGAGAGGGAGACGAGGAGGACAGAGATGAGGGGGATGAGAGAAGAGCAGTGTAAAGAGAAAGAGATGAGGGAGACGAGGAGGACAGAGATGAGGGGGATGAGAGAAGAGCAGTGTAAAGAGAAAGAGATGAGAGGGAGACTAGGAGGACAGAGATGAGGGGGGATGAGAGAAGAGCACTGTAAAGAGAAAGAGATGAGAGAGAGAGGGAGACGAGGAGGACAGAGATGAGGGGGATGAGAGAAGAGCAGTGTAAAGAGAAAGAGATGAGAGAGAGAGGGAGACGAGGAGGACAGAGATGAGGGGGATGAGAGAAGAGCATTGTAAAGAGAAAGAGATGAGAGAGAGAGGGAGACGAGGAGGACAGAGATGAGGGGAGATGAGAGAAGAGCAGTGTAAAAAGAGGGCTTGAGCCTCCAGAGCCTCAATGTCTAGGGGCTTGTTGTTCTGTAATTCAAATAGCTTTCTAAAGTTCATTTTTAAAAGCAGTAGAGTAGTTTTTCTTGTGTATATACACTAGCTAGACTCGCTACGCCCCTTAGCTTCTCTTAGGAACTAGGCTGGTGCCCATGCACCTTACTACTGCCAGCCCGTTGCTAGGGAACTACAATCTAGCCTTCCCAGTGTTACTACGAATACAATGATCCTTTTGCTTTGCTGTCGTCAGGGGCAACTCTCTCTGTGCATTGTAATAGGCTACAACCAGTCTCTGAAATGCATGGTATGTCCTGAAAACGACACACTTCTTTGCCTACAGGTCCCAGCATGCACCTGGCCCTCTGGGGGTGGGTAGGACCCAGCCGTGCAGCGTGATTGGCTGTAGTGGTCTGACTGACAGGTCCGAGGCTGCTCCTCCTCAGGTCTCCCATAAGGAAGAGGTTGTAAAGCTTTAAAGGAGAAGCCTGTTTGTACTGTTTGGGTGTTTTTGGTTTAAAGCCATGTGTATATTTTATTAGACACTTAGTGGGATTGGTAGGTTTTGTTTGGGATACCGTTAGCCTGGTCCCAGATCTGTTTGTGCGGTCTTGCCATACCCCTATTGTCATTGTCATGTTACAGCACAAACTGATCTGGAACCAGGCTAGGATGCAGCTGGGATGGACTTTTCCTCAGCTTGTGGAGATCTGAGAGGATTTGATTGGTATAACCAATATGGTGAAACTTCCACCTAGCCTATCAGAGGGCAAGGTAGCTGTAACAAATTGCTTACACCTGTCAAAGGGCTTAGAGGATGATTTGGGATGGAAGGTCGTCGCTGGAGAGGCTTGTTAACAGCACAGGTCCAAATAGCCCCGCTGAGGAACAGGCCCTTATCTCAGGCCCACGGCATGCTCAGGTCTGCGTTCATTAGGGCACACCATTGTGGAATGTTCCAGTAGAAATATATGCAGAACAACTATGCCTCTGACATAAGGAATCACGTCAGCTCTATTCAAGACAGTTCTAACGTTCCACAACGTTTACCTCCTCAACATGCTCCTGGTACAAGAGGTTTGGTTCTAAACGGGGAACCATCAGCATGCTAGGTAGTAGTGGCTGTACTATGTCTTGATCCAGGTTAGCTCTGAGTCTCATCTCATGTATGGTTCACTATTACTGTGGTTATGGTCTTTAAAGGTACTCTATTCACTCAGCGGCCAGTAGAGGGAAGCATTGTGTTGTGTGATATTGAACAGCTATGAGACTAACGGCCTCTAGTACCTTCCACTGTAATGCTGTTTATTTTCAATCTGAAAGGACTTGATGGGTGTAGCGGCAGAGCCTAAGCATTCTGGGGAAATTCCAGCTAGCCTATCAGAGGTCTGGGTCAAACAAATCCCATATTGTTATTCCATTCAGGTCTACTGGAGTGTGTAGTGGGGAGGGGCTAGACTAGAGCCTGGGTACCAGTCTGTGCTCACATGACACAGAGTACATGACCTGGAATGCTAGCAAGACAGGTTCCGTATTTCAAGCTAGCTAGACTAGTGTGTGACCCTGTGCCCTTT
The DNA here is from genome assembly GCF_021184085.1 of Oncorhynchus gorbuscha. Classification (NCBI taxonomy): domain Eukaryota; kingdom Metazoa; phylum Chordata; class Actinopteri; order Salmoniformes; family Salmonidae; genus Oncorhynchus; species Oncorhynchus gorbuscha. Next base: position 139,102 of record NW_025746119.1, read on the forward strand.
GACCCATACTTGACCCCTGGTGTGACTCAGACGTCCCTGCTACGCCTCTTTCCTTACCGTCCGTCCATCTGACCTGTCCCACTCATGTACTGCACTTTTTAACCTGATTTACAGAGATCACTAGTTAGGAAATATTATTAGTGACAAATATTCATATTTAGACTAGGTTATAGCATCAAATACTTTATCATTATCAAAGGTAATAAGATTTCATGTAGACATTTATTTGAGATGTTTTGTTGTGCCTCCATTGTGTGATGAACCATTGAAAAGGGAATCCAAGCTGTCATGTTTTTAAAACTGTATATCAGTGCAAACCAAAACCCATTTTTAAATACAGTGAAATGCTTTGTGTTGGCTTGTGTGTGTTGTAATACCTATTACCTATGTAACCACGAGGAAAGAGCATCAGTTTTATACTAGGGTTTCTGCTCTGGGGGAGGTATAGGAGGAGAGGCTGTTCGTTCTATTGAATCTAGTTCTATCATTTACACCGTTGGCTCTATTGAATGTAGCTGATGGGTGATGGAGGTTGTTATGGGCTCTGTGTAGTTGGAAGTGTTCATTATTTTGTTTTCGACCTGGCGCCTCTCCTCCATGCTTCATAAAATACCCAAGATGACCTTTTTGGTGCATTTGCTTTAATAAAGGAAATGAGAAATGATTTGGTTATCTTATATTTATTGTCTTATAACGTGTGTGTGTGTGTGTGACACCATTTGTCAGTTCAGTCTTCTATTAGTGTTTGTATGTAATTTGTTTGTCAGAAGTGCAGCACTTGGGCTGTTCTGTAAATGTTTAGGAAACAAACACATTTTCGTTAAATTATGTCATATAATGCGGTGATAGCAGATGGGGATCAGAGGTCGTAGGTCACATCACATGGGGCAGGTCTATACAGAGGTCGTAGGTCATGTCACATGGGGCAGGTCTATACAGAGGTCGTAGGTCACATCACATGGGGCAGGTCTATACAGAGGTCGTAGGTCACATCACATGGGGCAGGTCTATACAGATGTCGTAGGTCTCCTCACATGGGGCAGATCTATACAGAGGTCGTAGGTCTCATCACATGGGGCAGATCTATACAGAGGTCGTAGGTCTCATCACATGGGGCAGACCTATACAGAGGTCGTAGACCTCATCACATGGGGCAGATCTATACAGAGGTCATAGGTCTCCTCACATGGGGCAGATCTTGATGCTGTCGGATGACTGGCTGAACTGACCCAGAGCGAAGTCCAGTCCAACACCAACCCCACTTCCCACCCCGAAGGCCGCATACAGTGGCTGTGTAAAGTTGGCACGGAACGTGTGCAGGTGCGCCATGCTCTCTGCCACGCTATAGAACGCCAGGGTGCCGCGTTGAGGTCCAGGAACAACCCCAGACGCGGTGAGTATGTCACCGGGATGTCCCTCTTCTCATTGTCATGCATTGCCGTGCAACACGTATCCGACAGCTCCAGGCTCCATGATTGGGCGTTGTAGCCAAGCCCCGCCCTGGCGTCCGCCCCCTTCCTGCTCAGGGCTCCATAAGCCACGCCCATTGATGACCCCTTCCCCCGCCAATCCACCTCCCAGTAACATCGCTGGGCGGAAAGGGGGGCCTGGCACAGCACCTGGGTCCAGCCGTCGAAGCGTTGGGGGCAGTCTGGGTAGGGCTGCCCTGCCCCCTGTAGGGTGGCCTTGGTGTTGCTCTCCGACAGGGTCAGACGCCGGTGGGCTGTCCTCGTGTCTAGGGTCAGGGTACAGGCATCTGGGGGAGGGATGGATGGATGAATAGTTAAGTTGTGTGGATAAGGACTTTGCAGATTTGGTTGTCAGCTGTTGTGAGTACTCCTTCCCCTTGGCCCTAACCTTCTAAAGTTTTCAGATCTGAAAGTTGAAATCAATATGGTGGATGCTACAATGCTCATACCTTTCCCTTCATGTCTACGAACATGGAAGGGTGAGGGCCAAGGCCACATGGTAGGGAGCTAACTGGAACAGGCTGTGTCTGTGTAGATGTTTAGCTGTTCTATACTCACACTGCAGGAACTCCTCTCTGCTCCTGGGCTCTGGGGCCTGGATGCTGGAGATGTCTATCTCCCTCACTACAGGAGACGAAGACAGGCAGTATGAGGGGAGAGGATCACAACCAGTGGTGGAAAAAGTACCCAACTTGAGTAAAAGTATTCAGTAGATACTTAAATGGAGAGTTACTCCAGTAAAAGGGAAAGTCACTCAGTAAAACACTACTCCAGTAAAAGGGAAAGTCACTCAGTAAAACACTACTTCAGTAAAAGGGAAAGTCACCCAGTAAAACACTACTCCAGTAAAAGGGAAAGTCACTCAGTAAAACACTACTCCAGTAAAAGGGAAAGTCACTCAGTAAAATACTACTCCAGTAAAAGGGAAAGTCACTCAGTAAAACACTACTTCAGTAAAAGGGAAAGTCACCCAGTAAAACACAGTAAAGGGAAAGTCACTCAGTAAAACAGTACTCCAGTAAAGGGAAAGTCACCCAGTAAAACACTACTCCAGTAAAAGGGAAAGTCACCCAGTAAAACACTACTTCAGTAAAAGGGAAAGTCCCCCAGTAAAACACTACTCCAGTAAAAGGGAAAGTCACCCAGTAAAATACTACTTCAGTAAAAGGGAAAGTCACCCAGTAAAATACTACTCCAGTAAAAGGGAAAGTCACTCAGTAAAACACTACTCCAGTAAAAGGGAAAGTCACCCAGTAAAACACTACTACCAGTAAAAGGGAAAACCCAGTAAAACACTACTCCAGTAAAAGGGAAAGTCACCCAGTAAAATACTACTCCAGTAAAAGGGAAAGTCACCCAGTAAAACACTACTCCAGTAAAACAAAGGGAAAGTCACCCAGTAAAACACTACTCCAGTAAAAGGGAAAGTCACCCAGTAAAACACTACTCCAGTAAAAGGGAAAGTCCCCCAGTAAAACACTACTCCAGTAAAAGGGAAAGTCACCCAGTAAAAACACTACTCCAGTAAAAGGGAAAGTCACCCAGTAAAACACTACTTCAGTAAAAGTCTAAAAGTATCTGGTTCTAAATATAATTAATTATCAAAAGTAAAAGTGTAAATCATTACAAGTTATATTATATTAAGTAAAGCAGAATACACCATTTTCTACTTTTTTAAATGTACATATAGCATGGGCACATTCCAACACTGAGACATCATTTACAAAAGATGCATATGTGTTTAGTGAGTCCGTCAGATCAGAGGCAGTAGGGATGACCACGTGTTCTCTTTATAAGTGTGTGAATTGGGCCATTTTCCTGTCCTGCTAAGCATTCAAAATGTAATGAGTACTTTTGGATGACAGTTAAAATATATCAAGTAAAAAGTACATTATTTATTTTAGGAATGTAGTAAAGTAAAAGTTGTACAGATGCTCCAAGAAACTACTTAAGTAGGACTTTAAAGTATATTTAATTAAGTACTTTACACCACTGATCACAACAAGGGTAACTGTAAATATAGGGCAATATGCTTTCCTCAGATGTAGAGAGGAAGAACTGGATAATGAAGGAAAGGAATGAATGATGACTCACATGCAGGGAAAGCTGGCATCTGATTCATAATGGGGTCAGGGGTCGGCGGATCCAGGAAAAGGCTAGTATTTACTTCCGGTTGGGATTCAGTCAGTGCACCCATCCCCCCTGTCAAAACAGTATGTTTATAGCCATGATTTTCAAACAATGTGCTGTGGCACCTGCAAGGTACATTCTGAGGTACATTATACAGTGTCTGCACTGGAGAAAGGCTAGTAAGACCAGGGTTTATGACCTCTGATGGGGTTAAAGCGTTGAGGGTCGGGACCATAGAGATATACAGTGGGGCAAAAAAGTATTTAGTCAGCCACCAATTGTGCAAGTTCTCCCACTTAAAAAGATGAGAGAGGCCTATAATTTTCATCATAGGTACACTTCTACTATGACAGACAAAATGAGAGAAAAAAAATCCAGAAAATCACATTGTAGGATTTTTAATGAATTTATTTGCAAATGATGGCGGAAATAAGTATTTGGTCAATAAAAAAAGTTTATCTCAATACTTTGTTATATACCCTTTGTTCGCAATGACAGAGGTCAAATGTTTTCTGTAAGTCTTCACAAGGCTTTCACACACTGTTGCTGGTATTTTGGCCCATTCCTCCATGCAGATCTCCTCTAGAGCAGTGATGTTTTGGGGCTGTTGCTGGGCAACACGGACTTTCAACTCCCTCCAAAGATTTTCTATGGGGTTGAGATCTGGAGACTGGCTAGGCCATTCCAGGACCTTGAAATGCTTCTCACGAAGCCACTCCTTCGTTGCCCGGGCGATGTGTTTGGGATCATTGTCATGCTGAAAGACCTAGCCACGTTTCATCTTCAATGCCCTTGCTGATGGAAGGAGGTTTTCACTCAAAATCTCACGATACATGGCCCCATTCATTCTTTCCTTTACACGGATCAGTCGTCCTGGTCCCTTTGCAGAAAAACAGCCCCAAAGCATGATGTTTCCACCCCCATGCTTCACAGTAGGTATGGTGTTCTTTGGATGCAACTCAGCATTCTTTTTCCTCCAAACACGACTAGTTGAGTTTTTACCAAAAAGTTATATTTTGGTTTTATCTGACCATATGACATTCTCCCAATCTTCTTCTGGATCATCCAAATGCTCTCTAGCAAACTTCAGATGGGCCTGGACATGTACTGGCTTAAGCAGGGTGACACATCTGGCACTGCAGGATTTGAGTCCCTGGCGGCGTAGTGTGTTACCGATGATAGGCTTTGTTACTTTGGTCCCAGCTCTCTGCAGGTCATTCACTAGGTCCCCCCGTGTGGTTCTGGGATTTTTGCTCACCGTTCTTGTGATCATTTTGACCCCACGGGGTGAGATCTTGCGTGGAGCCCCAGATCGAGGGAGATTATCAGTGGTCTTGTATGTCTTCCATTTCCTAATAATTGCTCCTAGAGTTGATTTCTTCAAACCAAGCTGCTTACCTATTGCAGATTCAGTCTTCCCAGCCTGGTGCAGGTCTACAATTTTGTTTCTGGTGTCCTTTGACAGCTCTTTGGTCTTGGCCATAGTGGAGTTTGGAGTGTGACTGTTTGAGATTGTGGACAGGTGTCTTTTATACTGATAACAAGTTCAAACAGGTGCCATTAATACAGGTGGAGGACAGAGGAGCCTCTTAAATAAGAAGTTACAGGTCTGTGAGAGCCAGAAATCTTGCTTGTTTGTAGGTGACCAAATACTTATTTTCCACCATAATTTGCAAATAAATTCATTCAAAATCCTACAATGTGATTTTCTCATTTTGTCTGTCATAGTTGAAGTGTACCTATGATGAAAATTACAGGCCTCTCTCATATTTTTAAGTGGGAGAACTTGCACAATTGGTGGCTGACTAAATACTTTTTTGCCCCACTGTATAGAGGACTCATCTTTGTATCTGTGCCATTATAGAGTCTGTGGCAGCATGGGCAGCGCCATTGAGGCAATTTCCATTTTCTTGATTGGCTGATCCCTCCTGATGACCCGTTGTACATGACTCCAAGAATGTCACGAGGAGGGATTATCCAGTGGACTTGAAGCCACCCAGTTGACTACATTAAAATGGTGGAAGCCCTCAATGGTGATGCCCGTGCTAATATGGCCTTTTGGCTACTAGAGGCCTCAATCATTCTCTCTGGTCGGGACTCACATGGGTTAACGCCACCAGTGTTGTTGCTGACTGGCCCAGGTGCCGGAGTGGCACGTCGATGGGAGCGGAAGAGACTTGCTATTGATCCCATCCGGCTGAAAGCTCCTGAGGCTGGGGTGGCTTGGGTAACAGCACCGGGGTAGGGGTGGCTTGGGTAACAGCACTGGGTGTAGGGGTGGTGGTGGGTTCTGGTCTGGGTGTCTCTCTCCGGCTGGGCGTAGGGCTGGGTCTGGCTGACTCTCTACGACTTGGAGTGGGACTGGGACTGGCTGGCTCTCTACGACTTGGAGTGGGACTGGGACTGCGTCTGCGCGTCTCTCTTCGACTTTGGGTATGGCTATTTCTGGCTGGCTTTCTCCGACTCTGAGTGGGACTAGATCTGGTGCTTGGTCTGGGGCTGCCTCTCTGGCTGTGGAGAGACGAGAGGTATTACTGGGTGAGCATGGCTTGATAGGACTAGAGGCGTCCACATACGGTTCGGTTTGCTTCTAGCAGAACTCTGCTAGGTGAAACGAACGTCTGACCTCTTGCTTGAAAAATCTCAGTATTACTGTTTGGTCCCGCTTGAGCCACTGTAGCAACAACATACCCAGTAACACTTCCTCAAAAAATAAGAAAATAATAAAGATAAATCAAGAAATGTGTAATTATTTTTTATGTTTTTTTTGCCAGGAAGGTCCTAGTCGCGCAATTTTACTAAATTAACTAAAACGTTTGGTGCGGTATTTCTCAAGTGGAAAAATGTGCATTAAAACTAGCCAGCAAACAATCCCATTCATTGCTCCCACTCCTACTAGGAGCAGTACCTAGTCCAGTAATACCATTGACCAATCACAGACCAAGGGGCGTAAACTTCGTACTAACGAACATCGACTTGGCTCAAGGAAAAATGTTGTGTTGCCGAACCAAAACGTCACAACGTTTCATCAGTCAAAACAGTTTAATCATATACTATGAAACATACAGTAAGTTTAAAGCCTGTCACATGCTTCCCAGTCAAAACAGTTCAATCATATACTATGAAACATACAGTAAGCTTAAAGCCTGTCACATGCTTCCCAGTCAAAACAGTTCAATCATATACTATGAAACATACAGTAAGCTTAAAGCCTTAAAGTCACGTGCTTCCCAGTCAAAACAGTTTAATCATATACTATGAAACAAACAGTAAGCTTAAAGCCTGTCACGAGCTTCCCAGTCAAAACAGTTCAATCATATACTATGAAACATACAGTAAGCTTAAAGCCTTAAAGTCACGTGCTTCCCAGTCAAAACAGTTTAATCATATACTATGAAACATACAGTAAGCTTAAAGCCTGTCACGTGCTTCCCAGTCAAAACAGTTTAATCATATACTATGGAACATACAGTAAGCTTAAAGCCTGTCACGTGCTTCCCAGTAAAAACAGTTTAATCGTATACTATGAAACAAACAGTAAGCTTAAAGCCTGTCACGAGCTTCCCAGTCAAAACAGTTCAATCGTATACTATGAAACATACAGTAAGCTTAAAGCCTGTCACGTGCTTCCCAGTCAAAACAGTTCAATCGTATACTATGAAACATACAGTAAGCTTAAAGCCTGTCACGTGCTTCCCAGTCAAAACAGTTCAATCATATACTATGAAACATACAGTAAGCTTAAAGCCTGTCACGTGCTTCCCAGTCAAAACAGTTCAATCATATACTATGAAACATACAGTAAGCTTAAAGCCTGTCACGTGCTTCCCAGTCAAAACAGTTTAATCATATACTATGAAACAAACAGTAAGCTTAAAGCCTGTCACGAGCTTCCCAGTCAAAACAGTTCAATCGTATACTATGAAACATACAGTAAGCTTAAAGCCTGTCACGTGCTTCCCAGTCAAAACAGTTTAATCATATACTATGAAACAAACAGTAAGCTTAAAGCCTGTCACGTGCTTCCCAGTCAAAACAGTTCAATCGTATACTATGAAACATACAGTAGGCTTAAAGCCTGTCACGTGCTTCCCAGTCAAAACAGTTCAATCGTATACTATGAAACATACAGTAAGCTTAAAGCCTGTCACGTGCTTCCCAGTCAAAACAGTTCAATCGTATACTATGAAACATACAGTAAGCTTAAAGCCTGTCACGAGCTTCCCAGTCAAAACAGTTCAATCGTATACTATGAAACATACAGTAAGCTTAAAGCCTGTCACGTGCTTCCCAGTCAAAACAGTTCAATCGTATACTATGAAACAAACAGTAAGCTTAAAGCCTGTCACGTGCTTCCCAGTCAAAACAGTTTAATCATATACTATGAAACAAACAGTAAGCTTAAAGCCTGTCACGTGCTTCCCAGTCAAAACAGTTCAATCGTATACTATGAAACATACAGTAAGCTTAAAGCCTGTCACGTGCTTCCCAGTCAAAACAGTTCAATCGTATACTATGAAACATACAGTAAGCTTAAAGCCTGTCACGTGCTTCCCAGTCAAAACAGTTCAATCGTATACTATGAAACAAACAGTAAGCTTAAAGCCTGTCACGTGCTTCCCAGTCAAAACAGTTCAATCGTATACTATGAAACAAACAGTAAGCTTAAAGCCTGTCACGAGCTTCCCAGTCAAAACAGTTTAATCGTATACTATGAAACATACAGTAAGCTTAAAGCCTGTCACGAGCTTCCCAGTCAAAACAGTTCAATCGTATACTATGAAACATACAGTAAGCTTAAAGCCTGTCACGTGCTTCCCAGTCAAAACAGTTCAATCGTATACTATGAAACAAACAGTAAGCTTAAAGCCTGTCACGAGCTTCCCAGTCAAAACAGTTTAATCATATACTATGAAACATACAGTAAGCTTAAAGCCTGTCACGAGCTTCCCAGTCAAAACAGTTCAATCATATACTATGAAACATACAGTAAGCTTAAAGCCTGTCACGTGCTTCCCAGTCAAAACAGTTCAATTGTATACTATGAAACAAACAGTAAGCTTAAAGCCTGTCACGAGCTTCCCAGTCAAAACAGTTTAATCATATACTATGAAACATACAGTAAGCTTAAAGCCTGTCACGAGCTTCCCAGTCAAAACAGTTCAATCATATACTATGAAACATACAGTAAGCTTAAAGCCTGTCACGTGCTTCCCAGTCAAAACAGTTCAATCGTATACTATGAAACAAACAGTAAGCTTAAAGCCTGTCATGAGCTTCCCAGTCAAAACAGTTTAATCATATACTATGAAACATACAGTAAGCTTAAAGCCTGTCACGAGCTTCCCAGTCAAAACAGTTCAATCATATACTATGAAACAAACAGTAAGCTTAAAGCCTGTCACGAGCTTCCCAGTCAAAACAGTTCAATCATATACTATGAAACAAACAGTAAGCTTAATGCCTGTCACGAGCTTCCCAGTCAAAACAGTTCAATCATATACTATGAAACATACAGTAAGCGTAAAGCCTGTCACGTGCTTCCCAGTCAAAACAGTTCAATCATATACTATGAAACATACAGTAAGCTTAAAGCCTGTCACGTGCTTCCCAGTCAAAACAGTTCAATCATATACTATGAAACATACAGTAAGCTTAAAGCCTGTCGTCACGTGCTTCCCAGTCAAAACAGTTCAATCATATACTATGAAACATACAGTAAGCTTAAAGCCTGTCACGTGCTTCCCAGTCAAAACAGTTCAATCATATACTATGAAACATACAGTAAGCTTAAAGCCTGTCACGTGCTTCCCAGTCAAAACAGTTCAATCATATACTATGAAACATACAGTAAGCTTAAAGCCTGTCACGTGCTTCCCAGTCAAAACAGTTCAATCATATACTATGAAACATACAGTAAGCTTAAAGCCTGTCACGTGCTTCCCAGTCAAAACAGTTCAATCATATACTATGAAACATACAGTAAGCTTAAAGCCTGTCACGTGCTTCCCAGTCAAAACAGTTCAATCATATACTATGAAACATACAGTAAGCTTAAAGCCTGTCACGTGCTTCCCAGTCAAAACAGTTCAATCATATACTATGAAACATACAGTAAGCTTAAAGCCTGTCACGTGCTTCCCAGTCAAAACAGTTCAATCATATACTATGAAACATACAGTAAGCTTAAAGCCTGTCACGTGCTTCCCAGTCAAAACAGTTCAATCATATACTATGAAACATACAGTAAGCTTAAAGCCTGTCACGTGCTTCCCAGTCAAAACAGTTCAATCATATACTATGAAACATACAGTAAGCTTAAAGCCTGTCACGTGATTCCCAGTCAAAACAGTTTAATCATATACTATGAAACATACAGTAAGCTTAAAGCCTGTCACGTGCTTCCCAGTCAAAACAGTTCAATCGTATATTATGCAACATTTTTGTGGCGTTTTGGTTGGTTTTGGTGTTCGCCGGGCGTTTGCTTGGCTGTTGGCATCAACTACATTTTCTCTAGAGGGAAGTGGAAGTTCGGTAGCCAAAGTCTACACGCCCCTTCGTCAGAGATTGGTCAACAGGACTACTCTTAGTAAGAGTGGGAACTATAGATGGGATTCTTCAATTAATTGTTTGTCATTCAACAAGAGATAACTAGTTTTCATGCAGATGTTTTCACTTGAGAAATACTGCACCAAACATCTTATATAGATGTGAAATGATGCGACTAAGACCTTATTGGCAAAAACGTCAAAATGACTGATACATTTCCTGAGTTATCTTAGATTAATCCAGACTATTTTGAGAAAGTATTACTGGGTATGTTGTTGCTACGGTGCTTCAAGAGGGACAAACAACAGTAATGTTGACGCTTTTTGTCCTTTTTTAAGCGACGGTCATGAGGGAGTATGCGAGCACAGACGTTCGCTTCACCCAGCCAGGTTTTGCTCGTAGCAAACCAAACCTATGTATACAGACGTCTTTCTGATTGCATAGAGAGAGAATGAGAGGAAAAGCCAGGCAGTTGAGTAGATTTTATAAACACTCTAATGATGACTGAATTTGTAGTATTGGTCAAGACCACCTAAGGGAGGTGGTCAGAGATACATTTATGGAACTGATATCTGCAGTTATTCTTAAGAGGTTCAGGAAGTGACACAGTACGGATGGAGGAGACAGGAAGAAGGAGCATACACAGATGATAAGGAAATGTTCCTCTTGTGAGGCAGGCCAACCTGTGGAACCAGTTATGTTCACAAAGAAATTCTGGGCTTGTGTGTGTGTGTGTGTGTGTGTGTGTGTGTGTGTGTGTGTGTGTGTGTGTGTGTGTGTGTGTGTGTGTGTGTGTGTGTGTGTTACCTGGTTCTCTCTCCTCTCTCCTCGGCCTGTCTCTGTCAGCTAAAGGAAAGAGGTAGAAGAGAGTTTAAACCCCTTTGCACGCAAACACACACGCAAACACACACACACGCAAACACACACACACGCAAACACACACACACACATGCAAACACACACACACATGCAAACACACACACACATGCAAACACACACACACACACACACACATGCAAACACACACACACACATGCAAACGCACACACACACACACATGCAAACGCACACACACACACACACACACACACACACACACACACACACACACACACACACACACACACACACACACACACACACACACACACACACACACACACACACACACACACGCACACACACACACACACACACACACACACACACACACACACACACACACACACACACACACACACACACACACACACACACACACACACACACACACACACACACACACACACACACACACACACACACGCAAACACACACACACACACACACACACACACACACACGCAAACACACGCACACACACACACACACACACACACACACACACACACACACACACACACACACACACACACACACACACACACACACACACACACACACACACACACACACACACACACACACACACACACACACACACATCTGACCTCGTGGTTCATCTCTGCTCCTAACATCCTGAGAGCGCAGGCCTACACCTACAGAAGGAGACATGATTAAGCTGATCTAATGTTTTGATCATGATTGTCATAGTGAGAGTTGTAATGAAACTAGCCACATGACATCACCCTACCACGTGAGTTAGGACCTCGAACCGCCACGGAGACAGTCGGTGTGGGAGCTGAAACAGGACGACCAACGTACACATCATTATGTGTCATTCAATGACCTATCACAAAGCGCATGTTAAAACCCATACAGGACATACCTGCAGGACGGTTGTTGTTTATTGTTGCTTTGGATCCCAGACCAGAAAACACTGAGGAATAGTCATTGAAAATAAAAAGGCACAACACTCACCATTAAAAACATACTGTTTAACCATTAAAAACATACTGTAACTATTAAAAACATACTGTTTAACCATGACAACATACTGTTTAACCATGAAAACATACTGTTTAAATATTAAAAACATACTGTAACTATTGAAAACATACTGTTTAACCATGAAAACATAATGTTTAAATATTAAAAACATACTGTAACTATTAAAAACTTATTGTTTAACTATTAAAAACCTGACTATGATGATCCTTCATCAGGAAAAATAAATCATTATTTCAAGTTAGGTATTTCATATCCAAACTGCACAATTAATGATGATGACCAATCACTCAACTAGACAAGTGGAAAGACCAGCACCAACAGGAACAGGCACTGAGTAGAAAGCATTTGCACTGTGGAAATGAAATATTGCCTTTCCTCACATTATTTGCTGTTGACTAAAATGTCCAATTCAGATTAGTTCACAATCTCAGTGAATTATTAAAGTCCAACTCACACTACCAATAAAGAAATGGTAAAACTACTCACAACTCCTGAACCCTCCCGTCTTCTGGCCGCCATTTGTTTTTGCTTTGATGGGGAAAACAGTGCAGTGAGTAAGTGCAGTCTGTCAATCCACAATTTAAATGTTTATTGGTAATCGATGGCTTCTAGCTCTGGTCCAGGGCATTACGAGTGGCTTGCTAATGCTGAGCCTTCTTCAAGCCCCACAGAACACCCTGGACCAGAGCTAGAGACATCCTCTGGACCAGAACTCACCTTTGTCTCCTAAGGTGAACAGTGTTGTGTCATTCACTGAAGAGAAGGATGAGAAATGACAGTTTATTAACTCATTGACATTGTATTGATCCACTGATATCAGTCTAAAACATAGTGCGGAAAAAATACTCTGTCTTTATGACAATATTTATAGTGAACAAGGTAATGGTGATGGAGATCACTGCTAGTAGTGCCCTTTTGTTGTGTGTGTGTGTGTGTGTGTGTGTGTGTGTGTGTGTGTGTGTGTGTGTGTGTGTGTGTGTGTAGTATGCATGTCCTCCACTCTGACACACCTGTCTTGGTGATCTTGCCCAGTTCCACGTTGCACATGTCCTCCACTCTCTCCCGTAGGTTCAGGATGGCTTCACGTACAGGCTCAAACGTAGCCTCTGGATTGGCCACCACACACCACAGATCATTACACTCAAACGGGCTGCACAGAGACTCACAGGTCTGGAGGGCGGCGCACAGGAGAAGGAGGAGGTGGAGAAGGAGAATGAGGAGAAGAGGATGGGATGGAAGAGGGCAGAGATGGAGAAATGAAGACAGAAAGAAAGGCAACGACAGAAAGAGAAGACACGTCATTTAAGAAATAATGTCTTTTGTGATAGAAGCTGCACATTTCAAACATGACTAGGACAATGCTGCTTTTTAACTATTGTCCCATCCCAGATGTGGTCTTTCACACCCTGGCAGACATGTCCAATATGGCCATCAACCAGCTGCATGCAGCTAAAGTGGATCAAAAATATATAAAAGGTACCAGAGAGACAAGCGTCCTACCTCCAGGAAGTGGATGTTGTCCTCACAGCGGAACACCTCCTTCATGTCCTTGTCTCTCCTCTTCAGCTCCGAGATCTCGGCCTCCAGCTTGTCCACCACGTCCTGGGCCTCGCTTACTTTCTCCTGCCCAGCCTGATTCATCACACCCTCCACCAGCTCCTGGAGCCTCTCCACTGAGCGCTGGAGCTCCGACAGCACCGTCTCTGTGTCATCATGTACCCTGTCTGCTGAGCGCTGGGGACACAAACACAGGTATGAAGACATACTCACACTGGAGCTGTATGGAGGTGGATAGAAAGGTACTCACTGAGGAACACACACACACGCACGCACGCACGCACGCACGCACGCACGCACGCACGCACGCACGCACACACACACACACACACACACACACACACACACACACACACACACACACACACACACACTGGTGTAGTGAGGTGTAGTGTAATGGAGTGTGATGTAGTGTGGTATAGTGGGGTGTAGTGTGGTATAGTGTAGTGGGGTATAGTGGGGTGTAGTGTGGTGGGGTGTAGTGGGGTATAGTGTAGTGGGGTGTAGTGTGGTATAGTGTAGTGGGGTGTAGTGTAGTGGGATGTGGTGTAGTGTAGATTTTGTGTAGTGTAGTGGGGTGTAGTGTAGTGGGGTATAGTGTAGTGGGGTGTAGTGTAGTGGGGTGGGGTATAGTGTAGTGGGGTATAATGTAGTGGGGTATAATGTAGTGGGGTATAGTGTAGTGTGGTATAGTGTAGTGGGGTTTGGTGTAGTGTAGTGTAATGTGGTGGGGTGTAGTGGGGTGTAGTGGGATGTAGTGTAGTGGGGTATAGTGTAGTGGGGTGTAGTGGGGTATAGTGTAGTGGGGTGGGGTATAGTGTAGTGGGGTATAGTGTAGTGGGGTATAATGTAGTGGGGTGTAGTGTAGTGGGGTGTAGTGGGGTGTAGTGTAGTGGGGTATAGTGTAGTGGGGTATAGTGTAGTGGGGTGTAGTGTAGTGGGGTGTAGTGGGGTGTAGTGTAGTGGGGTATAGTGTAGTGGGGTGGGGTATAGTGTAGTGGGGTATAGTGTAGTGGGGTATAATGTAGTGGGGTATAGTGTAGTGTGGTATAGTGTAGTGGGGTGTAATGGGGTTTGGTGTAGTGTAGTGTAATGTGGTGGGGTGTAGTGGGATGTAGTGTAGTGGGGTATAGTGTAGTGTAGTGTAATGTGGTGGGGTGTAGTGGGGTGTAGTGGGGTGTAGTGTAGTGTAATGTAGTGGGGTGTAGTGTGATATAGTGTAGTGGGGTGTAGTGTAGTGGGGTATAGTGTAGTGGGGTGTAGTGGGGTATAGTGTAGTGGGGTGGGGTATAGTGTAGTGTGGTATAGTGTAGTGTGGTATAGTGTAGTGGGGTTTGGTGTAGTGTAGTGTAATGTGGTGGGGTGTAGTGGGATGTAGTGTAGTGTGGTATAGTGTAGTGGGGTGTAGTGGGGTTTGGTGTAATGTAGTGTAATGTGGTGGGGTGTAGTGGGATGTAGTGTAGTGTGTCCTAAGCCCTTACCTTTGTTGCCTCCAGCATCTTCTTCATGTCTTTCAGCTCTCCTTCTCTTTCTTTCAGTCTCTGATGATTCTCTGTCTGTATCTCAGCCAGCTCTTTCTGCAAAACACAGTCACATCAACTCACTCCTGAAGGGACTGGAATGCAGTCTGGAATGTTCACTGGCCCACAAAGACAACTACATAATCACTTACGATATGACACCACCTTACTCTACACACACACACACACACACACACACACACACACACACACACACACACACACACACACACACACACACACACACACACACACACACACACACACACAGCGTAGGCTGAATGAGAGGCAGTTTCTAGGTGTGTCCAGATCAGCTGTGATGGGACACAGACCAGCAACCTGTATGAATGTTTTGATCAGACTGTATTTACAGGTTTTTGTGGAGTGAGTCTGTACATGGTGGTGTGTTTGATTAATATTATAAGAATAATATATACCATTTAGTAAACGCTTTCACCCAAAATGTCATGTGTGCGTACTGTATGTGTAGCCCCGGCGGGAATCGAACCTTGGCTTTGCATACAGAGCCACACAGGACCTGATTGGGTGTTGTTTTGTTGTAAAGGTCATGAATAACCTTGCCTGAGACCTGAAGACTTGTGTTAGCTCCCAGAGCGAATGACTAGCCTTTGGTCCAGCGGGATAACACAGTCTTGTGCCAGGCAGTTGATCACATTAGTGGGTGGGTGTGGTGGTGTCCATATACAGCGCATTCGGGAAGTATTTCAGACCACTTGAGTTTTTCCACATTTTGTTACGTTACAGCCTTATTCTAAAATGGATTAAATAAATACAAATTATTCACCAATCTACACACAATACTGCACAATGACGAAGCGAAAACAGGTTTTTAGACATTTTTGCTAAATGTATTACAAAAAAAAACTGAAATACCTTATTTGCATAAGTATTCAGACCCTTTGCTATGAGACTCAAAATTAAGCTCAAGTGCATCCTGTTTCCATTGATCATCTTTGAGATGTTTCTACAACTTGATTGGTGTCAAACTGTGGTAAATTCAATTGATTGGACATGATTTGGAAAGGCACAGTTGACAGTGCATGTCAGAGCAAAAATCAAGTCATTAGGTCGAATGAATTGGCCGTAGAGCTCCGAGACAGGATTGTGTCTAGGCACAGATCTGGGGAACCCTAAGCACACAGCCAAGAAAACGCAGGAGTGGCTTCGGGACAAGTCTATGAATTTCCTTGAGTGACCCAGCCAGAGCCCGGACTTGAACCCGATCGAACATCTCTGGAGAGACCTCAAAATAGCTGTGCAGCAATGCTCCCCATCCAACCTGACAGAGTTTGACAGGATCTGTAGAGAAGAATAGTAGAAACTCCCCATCCAAGCTGACAGAGCTTGAGATGATCTGTGGAGAAGAATAGTAGAAACTCCCCATCCAACCTGACAGAGCTTGAGATGATCTGTGGAGAAGAATAGTAGAAACACCCCATCCAACCTGACAGAGCTTGAGATGATCTGTAGAGAAGAATAGTAGAAACTCCCCATCCAACCTGACAGAGCTTGAGATGATCTGTGGAGAAGAATAGTAGAAACTCCCCATCCAACCTGACAGAGCTTGAGAGGATCTGTAGAGAAGAATAGTAGTAACTCCCCATCCAACCTGACAGAGCTTGAGATGATCTGTGGAGAAGAATAGTAGAAACTCCCCATCCAACCTGACAGAGCTTGAGATGATCTGTGGAGAAGAATAGTAGAAACTCCTGAAATGCAGGTGTGACAGCTTGTAGCGTCATAACCAAGAAGACTCAGGGCTGTAATCGCTGCCAAATGTGCTTCAACAAAGTACTGAGTAAAGGGTCTGAAAAATTTATGCAAATGTGATATTTCAGTTTTATATTTGAATACGTTTGATCAAAATCCTAAAAATCTGTTTTCGCTTTGTCATTATGGGGTATTGTTTGTATATTGTTTGAGAATATATATAAAAAATGATTGATTTTAGAATAAGGCTGTAACGTAACAAAATGTGGAAGAGGTCAAGGGGTCTGAATACTTTCTGAATGCCCTGTATGTCTGAGGGCTTACCTGTCTCTCCGTGCGCTCTGCCTTGGTGGAGGTGGTCTCATGGTCCTTGTGCTGGTTACTGGTGCACAGCCAGCACACAAACGTCTGGCACTGACGACAGTAGAACTCCTGCAGGTACTTGTGCTCGGTACAGATCTTCTGCGCCAGCTTGCCCGTGGCGCAATCAGCTCGTGCTTTTTCAACTCCGCTTTCGTCTGATGCGGTTTCAGGTGGGCCTCGCAGTAGGACGCCATACACACCAGGCAAGACTTCACTGCAGCCTGCTGGTCTCCAGCGCCGTGGCACATGTCACAGGGCACGGCCATGGCTGGCAGCCTGCTGACACCACCACCACGGGAACCTCCCTTGGCTCTACCCTTGGTGTTGGCACGGTGGGCGCTCCGGATGGACTCCCTGGCGGAGGTGGTGAGGGCCCTTGCGGAGCTGCTCCACGGCCTCTGCCAGCATGGTGTTCCTGGACAAGGAGGGCTTGGGACAGAATGTCTGGCGGCACTGGGGGCAGCTGCAGACTCCAGGGAGCGAGGGTTGTCCTTGCTCCAGTAGTCCTTGATGCAGCCCATGCAGTAGCTGTGGCCACACGGGATGGTGACTGGCTCATTGGGGAGGTCCAGGCACACAGGACAGTTGAACTGCTCCTCCGTCCACAGATTACCACTCATAGTGAGACCACAGGTAGCAGAGGTGAATGTAGACTATTACAAAGAGAGAGAGCGGAAGAGAGAGTGACAGAGAGAATAGAGAAAGGCAACAGAGGAAAAAGTTGAGGTAGAGATGGATGAAAACAGAAATGGGTAGAATCAGAAAGAATGCTGTACACACAGAGAGATATGTAGCTACAGAGCAGAGACACACAGAGAGATATGTAGCTACAGAGCAGAGACACACAGAGATATGTAGCTACAGAGCAAAGACACACAGAGAGATATGTAGCTACAGAGCAGACACACAGAGAGATATGTAGCTACAGAGCAGAGACACACAGAGATATGTAGCTACAGAGCAGAGACACACAGAGATATGAGGTATAAGACAGAGGTATGAGTCTGTCCAGGGTGTTAGACAGAGAGTGGTGATCTCATATGAGATGGACCAATGGTGTTGTCGGAATAAAAGGAAGACTGGTAGAAGGGCGGGGCTAGAGTCGCAGAGCTGGTTTAGGGAGAAAAACAGGAGGGGATGAGTTTCTTTGTGATGTCACATACCATTGCAGTAACTAGAAAAGAATGTCACCAGCATGTTACAGTAAATAGAATAGAATGTCACCGGAATGTTACAGTAACTAGAATAGAAGGTCACCGGAATGTTACAGTAACTAGAATAGAATATCACCAGCATGTTACAGTAACTAGAAAGAAGGTCACCAGCATATTACAGTAACTAGAATAGATAAGAGCGTCTGCTAAATGACTTAAATGTAAATGTAAATGTAAGTTCACTGGCATGTTACAGTAACTAGAATAGAAGGTCACTGGATTGTTACAGTAACTAGAATATAAGGTCACCAGAATGTTACAGTAACTAGAATAGAATGTCACCAGCATGTTACAGTAACTAGAAAGAAGGTCACCAGCATATTACAGTAACTAGAATAGAAGTTCGCCGGGCATGCTACAATAACTAGAATAGAAGGTCACTGGCATGTTACAGTAACTAGAATAGAATGTCACCAGCATGTTACAGTAACTGGAATAGAAGGTCACTGGCATGTTACAGTAACTAGAATAGAATGTCACCAGCATGTTACAGTAACTGGAATAGAAGGTCACTGGCATGTTACAGTAACTAGAATAGAATGTCACCAGCATGTTACAGTAACTGGAATAGAAGGTCACTGGCATGTTACAGTAACTAGAATAGACGGTCACTGGATTGTTACAGTAACTAGAATATAAGGTCACCAGAATGTTACAGTAACTAGAATAGAATGTCACCAGCATGTTACAGTAACTAGAAAGAAGGTCACCAGCATATTACAGTAACTAGAATAGAAGTTCACCGGGCATGCTACAATAACTAGAATAGAAGGTCACTGGCATGTTACAGTAACTAGAATAGAATGTCACCAGCATGTTACAGTAACTAGAATAGAATGTTACCAGCATGTTACAGTAACTGGAATAGAAGGTCACTGGCATGTTACAGTAACTAGAATAGAATGTCACCAGCATGCTACAATAACTAGAAAGCAGGTCACTGGCATGTTACAGTAACTAGAATAGAAGGTCACCGGCATGTTACAGTAACTAGAATAGAAGGTCACCGGCATGTTACAGTAACTAGAATAGAAGGTCACTGGCATGTTACAGTAACTAGAAAGAAGGTCACCAGCATGTTACAGTAACTAGAAAGAAGGTCACTGACATGTTACAGTAACTAGAATAGAAAGTCACTGTTATGCTACAGTAACTAGAAAGGTCACCAGCATGTTACGGTAACTAGAATAGAAAGTCACTGTTATGCTACAGTAACTAGAAAGAAGGCCACCTGCATGTTGAAGTGGTGATCTGAACAAGCCTGTCAACAACCAGTAGAGGCCGACCATCCTCACTGTCTTTATGTGTCATCTGACCAATCAACCTTCCCTTCCCTATTGCTGTCTTGCTCCATAATATCCATCCATTGTTATGGCGTCTACCTCCACTGCAAAGTGTGCAGTTTCATTCTCTAATGCCAGGCCTAATTCAGTTCATTAGCATCTTATCTGGGCGTTGTCGGGTTGGGCTCATTAGCATACCTGTGAAAAGACAGATGCGACCCCTCCTGTCTCCGCCTCCAGTATCTACGCTGCAGTAGTATCAGAGGCCTAGGGTAAGTCTGTTATATCTGGAGTCATTCTCCTGTCTTATCCGATGTGCTGTGTGAATTTAAGTATGCTCCCTGTAATTCTCTCTCTTCCTCCCCACCCGGAGGACCTGAGGCCTAGGACCATCCCTCAGGACTACCTGGCGTGATGACTCATTGCTGTCCCCAGTCCACCTGGTCGTGCTGCTGCTCCAGTTTCAACTGTTCTGCCTGCGGCTATGGAACCCTGACTTTTACCTCTTGGGGATGTTATTCGAAAACATAATGTTAACTTTCACTGCTATGCGGATGACACACAGCTGTACATTTCAATGAAACATGGTGAAGCCCCAAAATTGCCCTCGCTAGAAGTATGTGTTTCAGACATAAGGAAGTGGATGGCTGCAAACTTTCTACTATTAAACTCGGACAAAACAGAGATGCTTGTTCTAGGTCCCAAGAAACAACAAGATCTTCTGTTGAATCTGACAATTAATCTTAATGGTTGTAGTCATCTCAAATAAAACTGTGAAGGACCTCGGCGTTACTCTGGACCCTGATCTCTCTTTTGAAGAACATATCAAGACCATTTCAAGGACAGCTTTTTTCCATCTACCTAACATTGCAAAAATCAGAAACTTTCTGTCCAAAAATGATGCAGAAAAATTAATCCATGCTTTTGTCACTTCTAGGCTAGACTACTGCAATGCTCCACTTTCCGGCTACCCGGATAAAGCACTAAATAAACTTCAGTTAGTGCTAAATACGGCTGCTAGAATCCTGACTAGAACCCAAAATTTGATCATATTACTCCAGTGCTAGCCTCTACACTGGCTTCCTGTCAAAGCAAGGGCTGATTTCAAGGTTTTACTGCTAACCTACAAAGCATTACATGGGCTTGCTCCTACTTATCTCTCTGATTTGGTCCTGCCGTACATACCTACACGTACGCTACGGTCACAAGATGCAGGCCTCTAATTGTCCCTAGAATTTCTAAGCAAACAGCTGGAGGCAGGGCTTTCTCCTATAGAGCTCCATTTTTATGGAACGGTCTGCCTACCCATGTCAGAGACGCAAACTCAGTCTCAACCTTTAAGTCTTTACTGAAGACTCATCTCTTCAGTGGGTCATATGATTGAGTGTAGTCTGTCCCAGGAGTGGGAAGGTGAACGGAAAGGCTCTGGAGCAACGAACCGCCCTTGCTGTCTCTGCCTGGCCGGTTCCCCTCTTTCCACTGGGATTCTCTGCCTCTAACCCTATTACGGGGGCTGAGTCACTGGCTTACTGGGGCTCTCTCATGCCGTCCCTGGAGGGGGTGCGTCACCTGAGTGGGTTGATTCACTGTTGTGGACATCCTGTCTGGGTTGGCGCCCCCCCCCCCTTGGGTTGTGCCATGGCGGAGATCTTTGTGGGCTATACTCAGCCTTGTCTCAGGATGGTAAGTTGGTGGTTGAAGATATCCCTCTAGTGGTGTGGGGGCTGTGCTTTGGTAAAGTGGGTGGGGTTATATCCTTCCTATCCTTCCTGTTTGGCCCTGTCCGAGGGAGTGCTCAGATGAGGCCACAGTGTGTCCTGACCCCTCCTGTCTCAGCCTCCAGTATTTATTTATCCTCCAGTAGTTTATGTGTCGGGGGGCTAGGGTCAGTTTGTTATATCTGGAGTACCTCTCCTGTCCTATTCGGTGTTCTGTGTGAATCTAAGTGTGCGTTCTCTAATTCTCTCCTTCTCTCTTTCTTTCTCTCTCTCGGAGGACCTGAGCCCTAGGACCATGCCCCAGGACTACCTGACATGATGACTCCTTGCTGTCCCCAGTCCACCTGGCCATGCTGCTGCTCCAGTTTCAACTGACCTGAGCCCTAGGACCATGTCCCAGGACTACCTGACATGATGACTCCTTGCTGTCCCCAGTTCACCTGGCCATGCTGCTGCTCCAGTTTCAACTGTTCTGCCTTACTATTATTCGACCATGCTGGTCATTTATGAACATTTGAACATCTTGGCCATGTTCTGTTATAATCTCCACCCGGCACAGCCAGAAGAGGACTGGCCACCCCACATATGCTCTCTCTAATTCTCTCTTTCTTTCTCTCTCTCGGAGGACCTGAGCCCTAGGACCGTGCCCCAGGACTACCTGACATGATGACTTCTTCCTGTCCCCAGTCCACCTGACTGTGCTGCTGCTCCAGTTTCAACTGTTCTGCCTTATTATTCGACCATGCTGGTCATTTATGAACATTTGAACATCTTGGCCATGTTCTGTTATAATCTCCACCCGGCACAGCCAGAAGAGGACTGGCCACCCCACATAGCCTGGTTCCTCTCTAGGTTTCTTCCTAGGTTTTGGCCTTTCTAGGGAGTTTTTCCTAGCCACCGTGCTTCTACACCTGCATTGCTTGCTGTTTGGGGTTTTAGGCTGGGTTTCTGTACATCACTTTGAGATATCAACTGATGTACGAAGGGCTATATAAATACATTTGATTTGATTTGATTTGACATTTACTCCTGAGGTGCTGACCTGTTGCACCCTCTACAACCAATGTGATCTATAGTCATCTATGAACGTTTGAACGTCTTGGCCATGTTCTGTTATAATCTCCACCCGGCACATCCAGAAGAGGACTGGCCACCTCTCAGAGCCTGGTTCCTCTCTAGGTTTCTTCCTAGGTTCTTGCAATTCTAGGAAGTTTTCCAAGCCACAGTGCTTCCACATCTGCATTGCTTGCTGTTTGGGGTTAAAGGCTGGGTTTCTGTACAGCACTTTGTGACTTCGGCTGATGTAAAAAAAAAGAGCTTTATAAATACATTTGCTTGATTGGTTGATAGGTGCTCAGGTCTCTGTCTGTGTGAGACTAGCTGTGATTGACTTGTTACGGGTGCAGGAATGACCTATGTCTGTGTGCTGTTAGAGAGTTGGAATGCTGAGGGTGGGCTAATCTGGACAGGATTCTCTGTGTTTTAGTTTTGGCTTCAGATCACAGAGAGCTGCTATGGCTTCATCATCAACACAGTATCTTCACCCCCTACTTAGGACCTGCCAGTGGCTAGAAGTCTCTATAATTTTAAAACCTCTCCTCATGTGTAGCCTATTTCCTTCTGGGTTTCCTTTCAGTACCAGAGACAGAGATAGGGGGTAAAGGCCTATGCAAACTCTTGGCTGTTTCATTACATTTACATTTAAGTCATTTAGCAGACGCTCTTATCCAGAGCGACTTACAAATTGGTGTATTCACCTTATTTCATTTTATGTGTAGTTCACCATTTTGCCCAGCAGATGTCCCACTTCACTGAGATTATTGTAGTACTACCTTAACACTGTTGTTGAATTAGAATTTTACGACCTCAGATCCCTTCACCAGCCTTAGCATGCTAATCATGGAGACCCTGGAATCCAATCAAAATGGTAAATTCACTTTGTACTCGTTGTTTCAGTGAGACTGGAGATAAGAATGGACATCTTGTGAAGGTCACAGAAGAAGGTAGGTGGAAGAAGAGTGTTTTTTTATTGGGAGATGTGGAAAGAAGATACAGTATCCATTAATTAGTCTAATCTAATCAGACTGGCCGCTACTCTCTCTGGACATCTTGTGTTCCTGCTGATCATTCTACACTGTGTTACGAACAGAGATACACTGGGGCTGTGTTCAATAGGGAGGAAACGTTTTGAAATGGAGTAACAAGCACAGGCTTCCTGAACTTGTCCAATAAGAATACAGATTTTTGTTGCAAAATGTTTCCTAAAGTGTGCCCTGCTGAACACGACTCAGGTCCCTGTCTGTCAGTGTCACTGGGCGACGGCGATGACAGGGGGTACTGACTGTGACGGCTGGACCCACAATGCCATCTGTGTCTGGCCTCCTAAGTGGTCTCTTTGTTATGGGCCTGGTGCTAGCAAAGCTACAGACCCAGAGACAGACAGAAAACTCATCGCTAATTCTCCCTTTCTGACAGAAATAGCCCGTGTGTGTGCTTGCCCATGTGTTTATGTGTGTGTGTGTGTGTGTGTGTGTGTGTGTGTGTGTGTGTGTGTGTGTGTGTGTGTGTGTGTGTGTGTGTGTGTGTGTGTATATGTGTGTGTGTGTGTGTGTGTGTGTGTGTGTGTGTGTGTGTGTGTGTGTGTGTGTGTGTGTGTGTGTGTGTCCAGAGCCCAATGACACAGTGAGTTCCTGTCATGAAGCAGAATGTAGGACAACATAAGCAGCAGAAGGCAGTTTGTCCTGTATGATGACACGGGTTCTGTTCCCTGTAACCTGTCCTGTATGATGACACGGGTTCTGTTCCCTGTAACCTGTCCTGTATGATGACACGGGTTCTGTTTCCTGTAACCTGTCCTGTATGATGACACGGGTTCTGTTCCCTGTAACCTGTCCTGTATGATGACACGGGTTCTGTTCCCTGTAACCTGTCCTGTATGATGACACGGGTTCTGTTCCCTGTAACCTGTCCTGTATGATGACACGGGTTCTGTTCCCTGTAACCTGTCCTGTATGACGACAATGGGTTCTGTTCCCTGTAACCTGTCATGTATGACGACACGGGTTCTGTTCCCTGTAACCTGTCCTGTATGACGACAAGGGTTCTGTTCCCTGTAACCTGTACTGTATGACGACACGGGTTCTGTTCCCTGTAACCTGTCCTGTATGACGACAAGGGTTCTGTTCCCTGTAACCTGTACTGTATGACGACACGGGTTCTGTTCCCTGTAACCTGTACTGTATGACGACACGGGTTCTGTTCCCTGTAACCTGTCCTGTATGACGACATCGGGTTCTGTTCCCTGTAACCTGTCCTGTATGATGACACGGGTTCTGTTCCCTGTAACCTGTCCTGTATGATGACACCGGTTCTGTTCCCTGTAACCTGTCCTTGTATGATGACACTGGTTCTGTTCCCTGTAACCTGTCCTGTATGACGATTAATGGTTCTAATTTCTGTAACCTGTCCTGTATGACGACACGGGTTCTGTTCCCTGTAACCTGTCCTGTATGACTTACACGAATTCTGTTCCCTGTAACCTGTCCTGTATGACGACACGGGTTCTGTTCCCTGTAACCTGCAGCGGACGACACGGGTTCTGTTCCCTGTAACCTGTCCTGTATGACGACACGGGTTCTGTTTCCTGTAACCTGTCCTGTATGATGACACGGTTCTGTTCCCCAGAATCTGTCCTGTATGATGACACGGGTTCTGTTCCCTGTAACCTGTCCTGTATGACTCACATGGGTTCTGTTCCCTGTAACCTGTCCTGCATGACGACACGGGTTCTGTTTCCTGTAACCTGTCCTGTATGACGACATCGGGTTCTGTTCCCTGTAACCTGTCCTTGTATGATGACACGGGTTCTGTTCCCTGTAACCTGTCCTGTATGACGACACGGGTTCTGTTCCCTGTAACCTGTCCTGTATGACGACACGGGTTCTGTCCCCTGTAACCTGTCCTGTATGACGACATGGGTTCTGTTCCCTGTAACCTGTCCTGTATGACGACACGGGTTCTGTTTCCTGTAACCTGTCCTGTATGATGACACGGGTTCTGTTCCCTGTAACCTGTCCTTGTATGATGACACGGGTTCTGTTCCCTGTAACCTGTCCTGTATGACGACACGGGTTCTGTTCCCTGTAACCTGTCCTGTATGAAGACACGGGTTCTGTTCCCTGTAACCTGTCCTGTATGATGACACGGGTTCTGTTCCCTGTAACCTGTCCTGTATGACGACACGGGTTCTGTTCCCTGTAACCTGTCCTGTATGACGACACAGGTTCTGTTCCCTGTAACCTGTCCCTCCCTCATCATTGTCTTTGGCTGAATGTCACCTGATTTAATCCTGTACTGCTTAGGTTAATGCTGCAATCAAACTAGCTAGAGAGACTATAGAAACAGAAAGACTATAGCTTGGATCATCAATCTTCTGGTTTTCCATGGACCACAACATTAAAGTTTTTTGCTGTAGTCGACAAACTGAGAAACGCTGATGGACATTTGTACTGTTCTGGGTAAGTGATTCAGAGAACGAAATGCCTCATATTTATTCATAAGAGATTGAGGGGGTTTGAAGTAATTGTTGTTAGATGAAATTAACAGACTGTAGAACTGTAAACTGTAGAGGATAAACAATATGAAGATGTGACTGACTGACTGACTGACTGACTGACTGACTGTGTGTGTGTGTGTGTGTGTGTGTGTGTGTGTGTGTGTGTGTGTGTGTGTGTGTGTGTGTGTGTGTGTGTGTGTGTGTGTGTGTGTGTGTGTGTGTGTGTGTGTGTGTGTGTGTGTGAGAGAGAGGGGGTTCAGGTGAGGTGAATTCCTGAGGCCTGTGTTGAGTGGCAGATTAAC